>NW_025169368.1:0-1744 GCF_004010195.1 Chiloscyllium plagiosum | reverse complement strand
TAAGCAGAGAAGCATGTTGGTGTTCTGATAAACTTCTGGCATTACTTCCACATCCAATGCAACTGAATGGTTACACACAATTAATCTATCAGACTCAACATTCGTTCCCTCAGTCACCCTCGCATATCCAGTCCAGATTGTATAAATGTTAATCATTATTTGGAATTTTAATAAAACAATATTGAATTGAAAGACGCTGGCTACAGCTATTTGTTCAGTGACTGTGATTAATGTCAGTCTCCGTGGATCCTAAATATGTCACTGGAGGGCTTACCTCTTTTATTAATTAAGGATTCAGTCCAATGTGTTATCCCATAGTATGAGTGGGAGCATCGCCGACAGTACTAACAGGGATCAGCAGCTCCAGAGAGACAGGGAGGAGATATCAGAATCTGAGAACACTAGACTGGAATGATCCAACAATGGACAGGAGTTTTTCCTCTCGTCTTTACTGGCTTTCCCAACCTGGGGTGTCATTAGTATGGAGGATCTATGATGTACTGATTGTTATTCAAGGTGGTTACTATCCCATCCTCGCTATAGTTGGTGTTCCTGGTAAGTCATTTTAACTGTCTATTAAAGCAGGTTAAACTGAATTATTATTCAAGTTATTAACATTAGGAAAGATGGAAATCATCGTTTTCAGCTCCAATGAAAAATCCCATTCCTTAGGAATTATAATGAGCAAATTACTACTTTCAAATGACTCATCAATATGCGAGGAGAAACTCTAAAATTCCATAATCCTTCTAGCCCTGCACAGATCAATATCTCCTCATCCTCCCCACTCGCTAATTCTGCCCAATATCACCATCGTGATATCCCCGTCCCATCCTCAGCCACAGTGCACCTTCTGAGTAAACCATCATTTGAGCCTCTGTTAAATCCGGAATCACCTGTTTCAAGCCCCTTCTAACCACATGTCCATCAGAACATAATTGCACTTGAAATGTTTAATTTGTTCTCTGCACGGAAACTGTCTGACGGGAAGATAATGCATCGTGCTCAAGTCATTGATTCATGATCTAGAGCCACAGAATAATGATCTGTTAATATGAAGGAAATTGGTGGCATTGAAGTGAAACCATCATCATTAAGTATAAAAAGCCCATCGGCTTGCCTCATGTTCTTTAGAGAAGGCAATGGGTTATCCTTCCCTGTTCAGGTCTCTGTGTGACTGCAAACTCACAGCAATGTGTTTTAGTTTTTACTGACCTGTGGAACAGCTGAACCAGCCACTCAGTTCAAGCTCAGCATAACAGGCTGGCCTGACCTATGAGGGAAGAACAAAAGGAAAGATAGCTCCCTACTCTGCCTGTTTACCATATTGCTACAGCTCATTTCGATTCAGGTGGGTGACCATTCCTTATTTCAAGTGCATTCTTTCTTAGTCTTTCCCTGAGTGTGATGTTCATTTCCCGTGGCACCTCTGGTGTTAAATTTGTTGATGCTCACATATAGATGTCAGAAGCTTTTAAATTCTACGTCAGTCGCAGTGTAGCGAGAAGGAAAGGCTTTTTACGCCACAGGAAAAAAAAAGGAGATGTCTCAGTGAGGAAAATGAATTATTGTGATCAAACCTGAGAGTGTTGTTGAGGCAGTCTTGGGAAATTGTGGACAGATTTTCTTTCCTTTACAAGAAATAATCGCCCTGCCATAGAGCTAGTACAAAGGTATTTCACCAGACTAATTCCTGGGATGGTGGTAAAGTGAGGGTGAATGAAGATTTATCTTTCGCGCTGTG
>NW_025169367.1:0-1744 GCF_004010195.1 Chiloscyllium plagiosum | reverse complement strand
ATCCTCGCAGCACACCACTGGTAACCGCCTGCCGTTCCGAAAGGGAGCCATTTATCATTACTCTTTGTTTCCTGTCAGCCAAACAATTTTCAGTCCATGTCAGCATTCCCCCCAATACCATGTGCCCTACTTTTGCTCACTAACCTCCTATGTGCGACATTATCAAAGGTTTTGTGGAAGTCCAGGCATACGATATTCACTGGATCTACCTTGTTCATCTTCAGAGACATATCCTCAAAAATTTCCAGAAGATTGGTCAAGCATGACTTCCCCTTCATCAATCCATGCTGACTCTGACCTTTCCTGTTACTGCGGTCCAGGTGTGCACTGAGGAGAATTTCGAGAGGATTGACCATATTACCGTATGTTACAAGGTACTCTTGAAAAGGATGTTTGCAGTCCTTCAGTGAAGATGGAAAATTGAGGGCAGACAAATTACAACAATGTTATGAAAAAAACGGGAGAATTTTAATTCAAGGCGGCAGTTAGAGGGTAAATTCGCATTGGGCATGTGAGTTTGTTTCAAAGGGCAGTTTTACGACTTCAACAGAGGCCTACTCCTGCGAGAACCAAGGTCCGTGAAGCTTGGTTGAGGAGTTGGGAGGTCATATTGTGGGTGTACAGGACATGAGTTCGATTATTTTTGGAATACTGCGTGCAAGTTTGCTCTCCTTCCTAAAAAAAAGAATGTTGAGAAACATCAAAGCGTTTAGAAAAGATTGACAAGGATGTTGCCAGGGTTGGAGTGTTTGAGGTGTATGGAGAGCTGAATATGCTGTGGCTGTTTTCCATGCACAGACAGAGGCTGAGGGTGAATTTATAGAAGGTAATTAAATCACGACGGGGATGCGTAGGGGAAATAGACAAGGTCCTTTCATTTTGCGGGGGTGGGGTGGGGCGGGGGACAGGAGGCAGTCCACAACTAGAGGGCATAATTTCAGAGTGAACACAGAACATAGAACAATACAGCGCAGAACAGGCCCTTCGGCCCTCGATGTTGCACCGACCTGTGAACTAGTCTCAGCTCGTCCTCCAGCACATTCCCAAAATCATCCATGTAAAGAGAGAGAGGAAAGATATAGAAGTGATAGGAGGGGCAAATATTTCACACAGAGTATGGTCCGTGTGTGGAATGAGCTGCCAGAGCAACTGCTGGAAGCTAGTACAATTACAGCTTTAAAAGCCATCTGAATGGATTAATGAAGAACAAGGGGTTAGAGTGATATGTGCCAAATGCAGGCAAATGGGAGTAAGGTTAGTTTAGTGTATTTGTTCGGCATGGACGAGTTGGAACAAAGTTTCTGTTTCCGTGTTGTACATCGCTAAGACTCTTTGACTCTGTGACTACGTATGTTGTGAAATTATTAACAAGGAAAACTAAACATATGGAATGTCCAGTCGGATGGAATTGTTCCAGCCCTTGAAGTACGTAACATGTAAAACTGACAGAGGGCAGCTTTGGAAATCTTTGGCCCACTAAAAGTAAAAGGAGGGACTATATCAATCAAACCAGAATAGGTAGGGAACATCCTGAACACAGACTTCATGTTGGGATTCCTCAAAGAGACTGCATTGGGTGAGGAATTGTGTGTCGAAATTCAAAGGCAAGTTTCGATTAAAATGGAAACGATATTATGCATCTTTTAAAAGAAGTATTAATGTCGGTATGTCCCTTGTTCCTGACGAGACCTATTCGAGAAAATTGCGGAGGGCAACAGATACAATTGCTGGAACATTGACGGCC
>NW_025169366.1:0-1744 GCF_004010195.1 Chiloscyllium plagiosum | reverse complement strand
CTCACTCGAGTCTGCACTGGACCCACTCGAGTCTGTACCGGGCACACGTGAGTCTGTACTGCACCCATGCGAGTATGTACTGGACCCACGTGAGTCTGTACTGGACCCATGCGAGTCTGTACTGGACCCATCCGAGTCTGTACTGGACCTATGTGAGTCTGTACTGGATCCACGTGAGTTTGTACTGGACATTTGCGAGTCTGTCCTGGACCCATGCGAGTCTGTGTACTGGACACTTGCGAGTCTGTACTGGACTATGCGAGTCTGTACTGGACACACTTGAGTCTGTACTGGACCCATGTGAGTCTGTACTGAACCCACGTGAGTCTGTAGTGGACCCACGTGAGTCTGTACCGGACCCATCCGTGTCTGTACTGGACCATTCGAGTCTATACTGGACCCACCTGAGTCTGTACTGGACCCACGTGAGTCTATACTGCACACACGTGAGTCTGTACTGCACCCACGTGAGTCTGTACTGGACCCATGTGAGGCTGTACTGGACCCATCCGAGTCTGTACTGGACCCTTGCGAGTCTGTACTGGACGCATGTGAGTCTGTACTGCACCCATTCGAGTCTGTACTGGACCTACGTGAGTCTGTACTGGACCCACTCGAGTCTGTACTGGATCCACCCGAGTCTGTACTGGACCTACGTGAGTCTGTACTGGACCTACGTGAGTTTGTACTGGACACTTGCGAGTCTGTACTGGACCCATGCGAGTCTGTACTGGACCCACGTGAGTCTGTACTGGACCCAGCCGAGTCTGTACTGGATCCACTTGAGTCTGTACTGGACCCACCCAAGTCTGTACTGGACCTACGCGAGTCTGTACTGGACCCACGTGAGTTTGTACAGGACAATTGCGAGTCTGTGCTGGACTATGCGAGTCTGTACTGGACACACTTGAGTCAGTACTGGACCCATGTGAGTCTGTACTGGACCCACGTGAGTTTGTACAGGACAATTGCGAGTCTGTGCTGGACTATGCGAGTCTGTACTGGACACACTTGAGTCAGTACTGGACCCATGTGAGTCTGTACTGGACCCACGTGAGTTTGTACAGGACAATTGCGAGTCTGTGCTGGACTATGCGAGTCTGTACTGGACACACTTGAGTCTGTACTGGACCTACGCGAGTCTGTACTGGACCCACGTGAGTTTGTACAGGACAATTGCGAGTCTGTGCTGGACTATGCGAGTCTGTACTGGACACACTTGAGTCAGTACTGGACCCATGTGAGTCTGTACTGGACCCACGTGAGTGTGTACTGGACCCATCCGTGTCTGTACTGCACCCACGTGAGTATGTACTGGACCCATGTGAGACTGTACTGGATCCATGTGAGTCTATACTTTACTCACTCAAGTCTGTAATGGACTCACTCAACTTTGCACTGGACCCCACTGGGGTCTGTACTGGATCCACTTGAGACTGTACTGGACCCACTGGAGTCTGTACTGGATCCACTCGAGTCTGTACTGGACCCACTTGACTTTGCACTGGACCCACTCGAGTCTGTACTTGACACACTTGAGTCTGTACTGGACCCATGCGAGTATGTACTGGACCCATGTGAGTTTGTACTGGACCCACGTGAGTCTGTACTGGACTCACTCGAGTCTGTACTGGACCCATGCGAGTCTGTACTGGACCCACTCAAGTCTGTACTGTACTCACTCGAGTCTGCACTGGACCCACTCGAGTCGGTACTGGGCACACGTGAGTCTGTACTGCACCCA
>NW_025169365.1:0-1744 GCF_004010195.1 Chiloscyllium plagiosum | reverse complement strand
ACTAACATTTAGCTTAGAGCTGAAAATGTGTTGTTGGAAAAGCGCAGCAGGTCAGGCAGCATCCAAGGAACAGGAGAATCGACGTTTCGGGCAAAAACTCTTCTTCAGAAATTCCGAAAGAAGGGCTTATGCCCGAAACGTCGATTCTCCTGTTCCTCGGATGCTGCCTTTCCTGCTGCATTTTTCCAGAAACACATCTTCAGCTCTGATCTCCAGCATCGGCAGTCCTCACTTTATCCTCGAACATTTAGCTTAATTTTCTTCAATGTTCAAGAGAAAGAATTGCATATACCGTGAGGCTGATCAGACAGTTTCAGCTTATACAATGATTCAGCATGATAATGTGTCCCTTCCTGTTTCAGCTGCCATAAACATATATGTAATCTTGCACTGAAATATGGATAGGGAGACTCAGTAAATAAATAATTCATCATCTAACAACCTGTTGAACTTACAATAAATGAAAATGAAAATTAATTACATCAGTGAATTGTTCAGTGACCAGAGTCGCGTGGAACTTCATTTGAGACTTACTTTAGACCCTTTACGAATCCCAGCTAATTCAGGAGATGTAGCCTTAACTTTATTTACTAAAACAATATTTTCCTCTATTTCTCAACTCCAATCATAAGTTTTCCCATGGAAGTAGAATAAAATAAAATGGGATAATGCACTAACTTTACCCAGAACTCTTGTACATCGTGTTTGGAAACCTGGCTCTTTGATTCCCAGGCAAATTGAAATTGTGACCATCAGTCGAGAAAAGTGAAGCCTTCCAAAGGTGCCATTTGTTACTTTTTGGCAATGCCAGCCACACATCTAATACTTGTTATTTTCAATGTCCTAATGGACAGAATTAACATTATTAATACCCCAATTTCATTCATTTACACCACTCCTCTGTAAGCTTTCAGAATTGCTCTGTTTCTTATGACAATGCCCTGTTCTGTTCCGTTCACATTTGCTTTCATATTTCATCGCTTTCCCCCCATTTCTGGTCACAAATTAAAGTCAAGATACGACAAGAAGAGAACAGCGACTGTGGTTATTGGATACTGCAAGTGTTGTCAGTTGTTTCTGGTCAATTCCTGATAACTTGCAATGTAACCTGCTTTTGTTAGTGAAAATGTGTTTTAATGTTGCAGCTGAACAGTACAATATTACTCCTCTTTCTTCTGGACTATGAATTGACTTGATATTATTTTATTTTATTTTATTTATAATCCTGTTTAACTGAGCACAGCGAAATGGCTTTTTGTGAACAGCACAGGTATATCATCGTAATCAAGGATAGAAAGATGATAGAATGAAAAATAAATACTGGACAGATAAAGCCATGCATTTTACGACACACAAAACATACGCGAGGCAAGATCAACATTAAAACGTTGAGCAATAATTGGAGTTAAAGACTCCATTAATCAGTCTAATAAGAGCAGAGAAGAAGCGACACTTGAACACGTCAGTTCGTGTTCTCAAACTTCTGTACCTTCTGCCTGGCAGAAACGGTTGCCGGAGAGTATTTACGACTGGTTTGGGTCTTTCATGATGTTGGCAACTTCTCCGTGGAAACGAGACTTGACGATAGAGTCTATAAGTGGGTGATTGGATTCCGGGATGATCTCAGCTGTGCACACATCCTACTGTAGTTTCTTCAGGTGCTGCGCAGAGAAGTTGCCGTATCAGGCCATTCTGCACCCGGCAGTATGCACTCTATGGTGCATCTGTAAAGGTTGATGAGGGT
>NW_025169364.1:0-1744 GCF_004010195.1 Chiloscyllium plagiosum | reverse complement strand
TTCTTCTATGTTCTATGTTCTATGTTCTATCTCATGTCAAAATTAAATTAGCTCTCAACCTTCTCTCCAATGAAAACAGACTCAAGTCCCTCAGCTTTTTCTCATAAGACCTTCCTTCCATACCAGGCTACATTCTAGTAAATCTCCTCTGAACCCTTTCTAAAACTTCTACATTCTTCCTATAATGTGGTGACCAGTACTGTACGCAATACTCCAAGTGTGGCTGAAACAGAGTTTTGTACGGCTGTAGCATGACCTCCATGTCTTTAAAATTCAATTCCTGTACCAATAAATGCTAACACAGTGTATGCCTTCTTAACAATCTTATCAACATGGGTGGCAACATTCAGGGATCTCTGTACATGGACATGAGGTCTCTCTGCTCATTGATACTACCAACAATCTTACCATTAGCCCCTTACTTTGCAGTCCTGTTACTCCTTCCAAAGTGAATCACCTCACACTTTTCTGCACAGCAGGTCAGGCAGCATCTGAGGAGCAGGAAAATTGATGTTTCAGGCAAAATTCCTAATGAAGGGTTTTTGCCCAAAACGTTAATTTTCCTGCTCCTCAGATGCTGCCTGACTGGACATGCTTTTCCAACACTCCACTCTCACACTGTATTCTGCACTGTTCTGCTATTCCGACTTTAATCTTCAGCATCTGCAGTACTCACTTTCGCCTGTTTGATAAGGATCACCACGGTTGACTATTGCAGAAAATACGGAAGCATGGGACTGAGGGTGATTTAACGGTTTGGATCAGAAATTGGCTAGCTGAAAGAAGACAGAGGGTGGTGGTTAATGAGATATGTTCACCCTGGAGTTCAGTTACGAGTAGTTTCCCACAAGGATCTGTTTTGGGACCACTGCTGTTTATCATTTTTATAAATGACCTGGATGAGGACATAGAAGGATGGGTTATTAAATTTGCAGATGACACCAAGGTCGGTGGAGTTGTGGATCGTGCTGAAGGATGTTGTAGGTTACAGAAGGACATAGATAAGCTGCAGAGCTGGGCTGAGAGGTGGCAAATAGAGTTCAATTTGGGAAAGTGTGAGGTGATTCACTTTGGAAGGAGTAACAGGAATACAGAGTACTGGTTAATGGTAAGGTTCTTGGTAGTGTAGATGAACAGAGAGATCTTGGTGCTCATGTACATAGATCCCTGTAAGTTGCCACCCAGGTTGATAGGGTGGTTAAGGCATACAGTGTGTTAGTTTTTACTGGTAGAGTATTGAGTTTCAGAGCCATGAGGTCATGCTGCAACTGTACAAAACTCTGGTGTGGCCGCAGCCGGAATGTTGCATACAGCTTTGGTCACCGCATTATAGGAAAGATGTGGTAGCTTTGGAGAGGGTTTAGAGGAGATTTACTAGGAAGTTGCCTGGTATGGAGGGAAGATCTTATGAGGAAAGGCTGAGGGACTTGATACTGTTTTAATTTGAGAAAAGAAGGTTGAGAGATGACTTAATTGAGACATAGAAGATAATCAGAGGGTTAGATAGGGTGGACAGTGAGAGACTTTTTCCTCAGATGGTGATGGCTAGCACAAGGGGACATTGCTTTAGACTGAGGGGTGATAGATATAGGACAGATACCAGAGATTGTTTCTTTACTCAGAGAAAAGTAGAGGCATGGAACATCTTGCCTGCAACAGTAGTAGACCTGTCAACATTTAGGCCATTTAAATGGTCATTGAATAAACTTAGGGATGAAAATGGAATAGTGTAGGATAGATGGGC
>NW_025169363.1:0-1744 GCF_004010195.1 Chiloscyllium plagiosum | reverse complement strand
TCCTTCCAAAAAGGATATTAGTGAACCAAGTGGGTTTTTACAACAACAGTCATCATAAGGCCAGCTGTTAGTTCTTGATTTTTGTTAAATTTAATTTTCACTTCCTGATGTGGGGTGATTTGACCCCCACATGCCTCAGAATTTTAGCCAATTTCTGAATGACTAGTTCAGTAACATTACCACCAGGTCACTGCCTCTCTGTTGGAAGAAGACATCAGAAAATTGAGGTTCAGATGTTGTGTTCAGCAAGGACATTCACTGATATGTGTCCCTGGCAAAATGACTTAATTCAGAATTGTTATCCTTAAATTCTACCTAACACACACCAACTTTTTCTTATGTGAATTACTCAGCATTTCTTTTGGCAATCTGGAGGGCACATTGTAGTGGTGGACTCACATTTATCCTCGTAATAAATGCTCCTGTCATCTTGTGTAGGTTCTCTCAGGGCTGAAGTAGCCAATTTCCAGAATGGGATGGCTATAGGCGTATGCAGAACTGGCAATGCATGCTGGTTCTGTTGGCTTTCAGGGTATGGATGGTCAGATGTGGCTTCTGCAGCTGGCCTTCCTCTGGACACAGGTTTGGTATGGCAAGTGCCCAAAAATTGCTGAAACAGCAATTTTTAAAAAACAGGGCATGTCTCCACATAGCCAGATGACTGCAATGCTTTCTCAGATGTGGTGGGAAAGCCTTGTGTGTTAATGTGAGATGACTTTTTTAAAAAAATAGAATCTCTACAGTATAGTAAAAGGCCATTTCACCCAACAATTCCCCAAAAAGCATCCCACCCAAATCCTATAACACTTTATTTCCCATGGCTAACACACTTAACCTACACATTCTTGGATATTATGGGCAATTTAACATGGTCAATCCAACTAACTTGCAAATCTTCAGACTGGAGAAGGAGACCTACACAGACATAGGGAGAAAGTGCAAACTCCACACAGACAGTTGCCCAAGGGTGGAATCAAAACCAGATCCCTGGTGCTATGAAGCAGCAGCGCTAACCACTGAGTCACTGTACCAACCTATTTGATAATTTATGCTTGGATGTGGCTCAGAGAAAAATAAACAGGCTTCACCACTGACGGTCACTGACTGCTCTCTGGGTACACAGGCTTCACCACTGACTGCTCTCTTGGATCACCAGGCTTCACCACTGACTGTCACTGACTGTTCTCTGGGATCACCAGGCTTCACCATTGACTGTTCTCTGGGTTCACCAGGCTTCACCACTGACTGTCACTGACTGCTCTCTGGGATCACCAGGCTTCACCACTGACTGTCACTGACTGTTCTGTGGGATCCCCAGGCTTCACCACTGACTGTCACTGACTGTCACTGACTGTTCTCTGGGTACACAAGGCTTCACCACTGACTGCTCTCTGGGATCACCAGGCTTCACCACTGACTGTCACTGACTGTTCTCTGGGATCACCAGGCTTCATCGTCGACTGTCACTGACTGTCACTGACTGTTCTCTGGGATCACCAGGCTTCACCACTGACTGCTCTCTGGGATCACCAGGCTTCACCGCTGACTGTCACTGACTGTTCTCTGGGTACACCAGGCTTCACCACTGACTGCTCTCTGGGTACACCAGGCTTCACCACTGACTGCTCTCTCTGGGTACACCAGGCTTCACCACTGACTGCTCTCTGGGATCACCAGGCTTCACCACTGACTGTCACCGACTGTTCTCTGGGTACACCAGGCTTCACCACTGACTGTTCTCTGG
>NW_025169362.1:0-1744 GCF_004010195.1 Chiloscyllium plagiosum | reverse complement strand
TCTTCTTTTAACCTAATTATCTTGGACCTTCCCTACATCTCGTCTCCATTTTCGTCTGTGCCGTATTTGCAAGTCTTTCTTGCAGATGAGAGTTTTCTTTATTTCATTTCCTCGGCTTGTATTCCTTTCCGTACTTCTGCCCTGTATGTTATGTGTATGACACACCACTTTGGCTTCAGTTGTCTTTTATATCTCGCCATCAACGTGGCTATGTCAGAACTCAGAAGTTGTAAGTTTTGCAATAATACAAACGGGCTGATTTGTTTTTATTTAGAAAGAAGTCTAAAAGAGGTATTTTACATTATGAAGATATACAGATACCTACTGTGTGTGACAAGGCTTACACACCATACTGGGTTACAAAGCAAACAGATCAGAATGGCAAACAAAAGCACATTCTTCCCTGTTCCGGTCAATACATTTTATACTTGTTTCGAACACATTGCTAGACAAATAATGTGATCTGCCCCAATAGTCTCGGATGAACCTGATCCCTCAGTCTCCGCTGCAGATGTCAGATCGGCCTTTTTGAGAGTGAACCCATGGAACATGACTCGTCCAGATGGAGACCCTGGTGGTGTACTCAGATACTGTGTGTTCCAGCTGGCACAAGCATTTGCTGAGATTTATAACCTTTCCTTCCTATAAGCCGAATTCTTCAAGAAAAACACCACCAACCCAGTGCCAAAGAAAACTCAACTAAAATTATACAACACCAGGATATCGTCCAACAGGTTTATTTGAAAGTGCACGCTATCAGTGAACTACTTCTTCATCGGATTACTACTCACCTGGGAAAGAAGCAGCACTCAAAAACCATAACTTGCAAAGTAACCTGTTGGACTATTAGCTGTAGTTCTGTGATTTTTTACTTTGTCCACCCAGTCCAACACCGGCTCCTCCACACCAAAGTAAATTCATGCAGTGTGCCTGAATGACTACCACCAGGTGGCCCTGACATCCATAATTATGAAGTGATTCGAGAGATTATTCATGACACGTATCAAATCTGCCTTGATCCCTTGAAATTCAACTACCATCACAGCAGTTCCATGGCCATTTCCCCAGACATACATCATCCCTGCAACATCTGGATAACTATGTTATGCTCCTACCTATTGAAGACAGATCTGCCTTCAAAACTATCATTCCAAACTCTGAGATCTTGGTCTCGTGTTCCGCCCTCTGCCACTGGAACCTTGGCTCCCTTATGCGAGATTGCAATCAGTGAGATAGGCAGCGACATACTTTCCACAATAATCTTCAACAGCCTGCAAGGCTGCATATTCAGCCTCTTGTTATACTTGGTATCCATTCATGACCGAGTGATCAAATTCCGTTCTGACTCCGTCTACAACTTCATTGATTACTTCACTTTTCTAAATTGGATGTCAGCAATGATGAGACAGAAAACAGGAAAGACGTACAGTGCTTGGTGGCATGATATAACGATAACATCTCCCGAATGTCAACAAAATTAAAGAGTTGGATATTGCCTTCATAAAGCAATGTGGAGGGCACATTCTAACTACATTAATTCTGCTGAGGTGGAGATGGTTGAGTGCATCTAGTTCCTAGGATTGGCGATCCTTGTACTCACACGTTGATTACTCCAATCAAGAAAGCACATGCCTGGAAATTCGGCATGCCTGGAAAGAATATTTACTAATGTTAATAGATACACCACAATTATTTCCGGATGCCACACAACTCGGTATGGCAATTACTCTGCCCAGAAATATAA
>NW_025169361.1:0-1744 GCF_004010195.1 Chiloscyllium plagiosum | reverse complement strand
CAGGTGATGTGCATAAAATATAGCAAGGCATTTCATCATGTTTCCCATGGTACGGTCATTCATAAACTTCGAGGCATTGGATATAAGGAAACCTGTCTGTCTGGATGCCGATTTGCCTGACCGACAAAAGACAAAACGCAATGGCAGATGAAAAGTATACTGGCTGGAGCTTGTTGACCAGTGGTGTTCCACAGACATCGGTTCTGGAATCTCTACTGTTTCTGATTTTATTAATGATTTGGATGAGGAACTGGAAGGCAGGATTAGTTCGTTTGCCCATGACACGAAGTTTCGTGGAATTGTGGGTAGTGTGAAGGGCTGTTGTAGGTTGCAAGAGAACATTAACAGATTGCAGAACTGGGCTGATCAGTGGCAGCTGGAGTGCAACGGAGAAAAGTGTGAATTCTTCCACTTTGAAAGGCCGAATTTGAATGGCGAATACATGTTTGAACGCAACATTATTGACAGTGTGGAGGAAAAGAAGGATCTGAGGTCCATATTCATGCATCCCTAAAAGCTGTCACCCAAGTTGATTGGATATTTAGGACCAAAAATGGTGTTCTGGTTTTTATTCGCGATGGGGGTTTTGATTTCGAGTTGCGAGTTTATGCAGCAGATCTGTAGAGTTTGGTTAGGCCACACTTGAAATGTCGTGTTCAATTGTGGTCACCTCATTATATGAAACACGCGGAAGCTTTAGGCAGTGTGCAGAGGAGATTTAATGGGATGCTGCGTGGACTGGATGATATGTCTTATGAAGAAAGGTTGAGGGAACGAGGGATATTCTCATTGGAGCGAAGAAGGATGAGAGATGTTTTGATAGAGGTGTACAAGACGTTGAAAGTCATAGATGGAATAGATAAATATAGACTGTTTCCCAGGCCAGACATGTCGATCACGAGAAGCGATAATTTACTGGAATTTCAATACAATGAAGTATTTCAGCCAGGTGATGATCATGGGACTTTTGTTGATTTTCTGGCAAAAAACAAACAAATCCCGTTCACTGTTGTCTTTGAGGAAGTCATCAGCTGCTTTTGCCTGAAGGTGATTCCAGATCATTAACAATTCACTTAATTCTAAACACCTCTATTGGCAAAAAGGGTTTGGCAATCACTTGTGGAATAGGCAGCCACACACATGTCCGAGCAATACGTAACAAGAAAAAGTAAATCATGGAATGAAAATTAACAGAAGAGGCACGGCAGCACACCAGGGGAATAGCATCGAAGTGACATGAAGTTTTCATTCGTCCCATGGGCTCCAATGTTATTGCACTTCAAGACATCATACTAGCATTTTCAAATGATGTCAGGTTTGCAGCTCAGTGGCCCTGTTGGCAATGAATTCCACACACCCATGATACTCTGGGTGAAAAGGACTTTTCTTCAAAGCCCCTTGAAATCTCCAGCCTTATAAAATTATGGCCCCTTGCTATTGTGTCTTCAAATAAGGTGAACAACTGCTTCTCATCCACTCTGCCGTTGCACCTCATAATATTATACATTTGCTGTTTCATAGAAGGTTAGTTCGTGCTATCTCTGTTAGTAGATGGCCTGTGCAACCCAAGGCTGAATTTGGTCTACACCAACTCCAGTGCAATCACATCCTTTCCATCATGGGGTTACCATAAATGCATGAATTACTGCGGCTGTTGCCTGTACAAAGTCCTATACAACTCAAACATAATTTCTCTGCTGAAAGTCAATGACACATTTGAGTATGCAGAAAAGGTTTACTCTGT
>NW_025169360.1:0-1744 GCF_004010195.1 Chiloscyllium plagiosum | reverse complement strand
AAGTCCTATGGTATTTCTGGGAGATTTTCTGGACTCTCGTCCGTGAAGGCAGACATAATGGAACAGTTTCGTCTCCCTGTCAATTTTCTGTTCTCTACAATAAATTATCCTGTCCATTCATTCACTGTGCCACATTTGGCATTGTTTTCATTTTTCTTTCAAATATGGACAGACTCTTTGCGCCAGTATTTACCAAGAACAAAAAAAAATCCAGCACAGGAACAGGCCCTTTGGGCCCTCAAAACCATCACTAATCCAGATCCTCTATCTAAACATGTCACCTATTTTCGAAGGATCTGTATCCCTCTACTCCCTACCCATTAATGTATCTGACTAGATACACATTAAATGTCGCTATCGTGACCACGCCTACCATCTCTGCTGGCAGTGCGTTTCAGGCATCTGCCAGTCTCTATGTAAAGACCTTTCTGAACATATCTCCCATAAACCTTTCCCCTCTCTTCTTGAATTCCTGACCCTGAGGAATTGAGTACCCAGCTCTGGGAATAAGCGTTTTACTATCCACCTTGTCTATACCTCTCATGATTTTGTAGAACTCAAACAGGTCCTCCGAACTTCCGTCAGTACAATGAAAATAATCCTAATCTACCAAACCTCTCTTCATAGCCAGTTCCCTTCAATACCAGGAAACATCCTGGTGAAATTCCTCTGCACCCTCTCCAAAATATCCACATCCTTTTGGTAAAGTGGCGATCAGAACTGTACGAACTATTCCAAATGTTGTCGAACCAAAGCCATACACAACTGTAACATGACCTGTCATCTCTTGTATACAATAAATTCCAACAGATTCCCTCTTGTGGATGACAAGTTAACTAGTCTGTTTTTCGCCACTTTCCCTTTTCTTCCCTTCTTAAAATGGTGGAATGCAGGAAGAAAAGTATGCTATATGCCTTCTTGAGCACTCTATCAACATGCCCCTCTAAGGAACAATGGATCTGAACACCCAGATCTTTCTGTGTATCGATTTTGCCCGGGCCTTCTTTTCCATTTACCCGATAGTTCACTCTTGAATTGGATCTTCCAAAATGCATCATCTCACATTTGTCCAGACTGAACTCTATTTGCCATTTCTCTCCACAACTCTTCAATCGATCTATTTTCTGCTGCATTCTCTTACAGTCCCCTTCACTTTCTGCTACTCCACCAATCCTAGTTGCATCTGCAAACTTATTAATCAGACCACCTTTACCTTCCTTTAGTTCATTTATGTGTATCATAAACAATAGAGGTACCAGCACTAAACCCTGTGAGAAACTCCCTTCCACTGCTGCTCTATGTCTGCTGCTGCCCAGCCTATTCTCCGTCCATTTAGGTAGTAGACCATGGGTCCCTTGCAACTTCACCTTCTCCATCAGCTTATCTCATCAAAACATTACCGAAGTCCATTTTTCTAATAGATATTTTTATTAGAAATTTAACATTTTTACAAGTTTACAAAAATAAACAAAACTCTCAGATATAAACATTGATATACAATTAGCTCAAATATACAATAGCCAAAATTTAACAAAAAAAAACAAAACAGAAACAAACTGAAAAAAAGAAAAAAAAACAAACAAAACTCAACTATCTACTAATCTAACCTACAACTAACCAGAGTGTATATTTAAGTTACTTACATGCTCGGAATATGTTAGCATCAGATGTCATAAAACCCGTATTCATGCGGGATTCCTCCCCCGAGGGGCCCGGACCAGCCAGGTTTGTAATCTCAGTTAAA
>NW_025169359.1:0-1744 GCF_004010195.1 Chiloscyllium plagiosum | reverse complement strand
CCTTTTCCTCAGGCGGCTGAAGCCTGCGCTAACACATTGGGGGTGATGTTGAATCTCTTCATCAACAATTGCTTTAGCCAACAGAAGATTTCTCTGGTATTGGAAGTGGTGAACATTTTCCTTATGGACCTTGATGATCAGGAGTTTGCTCCACAATGCCAGGCCAGGTTGGTGTAGGACCTTCATCTTGTGAATGTTTAGGATGATACCCATGCTCTCATGTGACTCACTAAAGATGCTGACAAAGGTCTGGAGTACATCCTCTGAGATTACACACACACACGCATCATCTACATACTGCAGCTCGATGACACTGGTTGAGGTAACTTAGGTTTTGCCTGGAAGGCAACAGAGGTTGAATAATTTCCAACACTCTCTGTAAGTTAGCTCCATTCCAGCAAGGAGTTTGCTGGTGGTGAGGTGAATCAGTGCAACGAGGTAGAATGAGAATAGTGTTGGGGCGATAATGCAGCCCTGCCTGACATTGGTCCAAATGTGGAATGGGTCAGCGATGAAGCCATTTGTGATTGTGGAGCAGGTAAAGGATGGTGACAAATATAATGGTGCAAACAAAGTGGAGAATGTAGGGGTCTCTCCCTCTCACACATACACACGCACACACACACAAACACTCCCAGATTCTCTCACACTCTCTTCCACATACAGTGGGATAAGTGGAAGCAACAACTTGATAATAGACCACAGGATCTTTTCCAGCTGTAAGATGCAATGAATCCAGTGATGACTCTGAAACATTGACAAACATCATAAAAACTCATCAGGTTCACTCATGTGCTCTGGGGAAGGAAATCTGACATTCTTATCTGGTCTGGCCTCCATGTGGTACCAGAGCCAATGATGAAGCAGGAGAAGCTCCTTGCAGGAAAATCTACATCAGAGCAGTGGGAGTCTTTCCAAATGAAATAGTGAGAGTGCAGGGCCAACATGTTCCTGTAAAGGTGAAGAGTGGGACCAAGGCCAGAGAACCTTGGATGTCAAGGGATGGACAGGATTGGAGAAGGAAAAAGGGGAACGTTTATGGCAGTTGGTGAGTACTCAGCATTGTACTGAAGATCAGAGGGACCTCAGTGAGTATATCCAAAAATCTCTGAATGTAGCAGGACAGGGTGATATGGTGGTTCAGAAGACAAATGGGATAATTTCCTTTATTAGAATATAAGAGCAAGGTTGGGGGGGGAGATGGTTGGTGGTGGGTGGTTATGCTAGAACTCCATAAAACACTGGTTAGGCCATAACTGGAGTATTGTGTGTAGTTCTGGTCACCATATTATGAGAAGGGTGTGGTTGTACTCCAGAGGGGGCAGAGGGGATTTCCCAGGATGCAGCCTGGCCTGGAGGGTCTGAGCTATGAGGAAAGATTTGAAAGGCTGTGGTTGTTTTCCTTGGAGCAGTGAAGGCTCAGAGGGGACCTGATGGAGGGCTACAAGACTATGACAGGCAGAGAGAGAATGGATAGGAATGCATTCTTTTCATAAATTGGCTAAACTGGGATTAAAAATAGGTTAATTACATGAACATCTGTTGTTTGAAAAATATTGGAATTAATCATTAAGGGAACAGTAATAATAATAAAAATATTAAGGCTGACTAATTTTTTAGAGTTTATCATAAAAGACCCATCAGAGTGGATAGAGGGGATCTAGTAGATGTGTTCAGCAAGGTGCCCACAGAAAGTTAAATGATAAGAGCTCATGGAGTTTGAGGTTGTGTATTGACATGGATA
>NW_025169358.1:0-1744 GCF_004010195.1 Chiloscyllium plagiosum | reverse complement strand
AACTCTGTGTCCAATGATCCTGCCCCTCCAGCTCCCTGATGAAGAAGCATTGCTCTGAACGCTTCTACTTCCAAATAAACCTGTTTAACTATAACCTGGTGTTGTGTGATTTTTAACTTTGGCCATCTGAATGAGCTGCTATCACAGACTGAATCAGCTGAACTGTTTTTCATTCATGATTTGAGAAGATAAAAGCCTCATCTTCAATCCTCAGCACAAGGCCCGTTCTCAATCCATCGCTCGGAGACATAGACCTCAGAGAGACACCTACAGGCAGCACAGAGTAACACACTCGCACTGAGAGAGACACCTACAGGGAACACTATGTGAGACAGGCAGCACTGAGTAACATGCTCACACTCCATGCTGTCTGTGGGTGTCTCTCTCAGTGTGAGCATGGTACTCAGTGCTGCCTGCAGGTGTCTCTCTGAGTAACAAGACCACACACTGATAAAGACCTACAGGCAACATTAAGTTAAACACTCACTCAGAGAGACACACAAGGCTGACAATGTCTGTGAATGGCCGAAGATTGTTTCAGCGGTGTGAGAGACGATTTCGGTACAAACAATTGAGATGTGCATGACCCCAGAGTCTAAGGGGAATAGAGCCATAGGGGTAGGGTAAAACATGCTTCTCTATAATAAAGGACGAGACATCTGCTGCTACGGATTGATAAGACCACTCACATTGACAGAGTAGAAAAACAAGTCCTTGATTGATAAGACCACTCACACAGAATAGAAAAACAAGTCCTTGATTAATAGGACCACTAACTCTGACAGAGAAGAATAAGTCCTTGACTGATAAGACTACAGGGTAAAAAAAAAACAACTCGGGAGACATCTGCTGTAGACTTTAAGATAAGGATATAGAATGGAAAATTACTGAGAGTTTAGATTGTGAACCTCGTGACTCTTTAGAGCCACAGAGGGGAGGGACTTGTCCTGTATTTAATCAGAAGACATTGTTAGCCTCGGCGCGCTTTTCTTAGAAGGGTGCCCAACTCTGCAGACTTGCTAATAAAACTTTGTTTTCCTGAATTTGTCTAGAGCGATTATTGAGAAGCAATTTTCATTTCTAACAAGCGGCTAACCAACATGCAGCAGAGATTACACAGTGCGATCCCATCAGCTGGGCCTGGACCAACAGAGTGAAGGGGAATGTGTCAGATTGTACTTATTGAGTCCGAGCAGCTTTCAGTTTCTGTTCTTTTTGGAACCTTGTAACCTACACAAATCCCTGATCAAAGGGATCATTTGAAAATGATTAATGATTGATGATTGTTATTGATTGACAGGCCAAGCAACCAATTGTGAAAATGACTTGCTGAAATGCAGCCAATCAACTTAGGGGGCGTTTGGAGGTCGTCTATTTCCAAAGCACACTGAGACAGAGACTGAATCTTTACCTTTATTCCCTTTTCCACATTCACATAAAAACTGCAATGAACAGCCCAGACAGAGGAAGCTAACTAAATTCACAGCCACAATGGAGTTTGAAGAAAACACTTGTGGAGATTTGCTCAATAACACGATAATCTGGTCTCTTTAAACAGTGACAAAACTTCAAATTGGAACTGATGGCTGAGCAGGAAGGAGATCTGGTTTACTGAAGCAGAGACTTCTGAGGTTCACATTGTTTTGTACAGCTGACTGTCTTCAGTATCTTCAAGAGATTTTACTTGGCATCGCAAGTCAACGCTGTCCCTATCAAACATTCCCAGGACAAGGACAGTATGAGG
>NW_025169357.1:0-1744 GCF_004010195.1 Chiloscyllium plagiosum | reverse complement strand
CTTTCTAACAGACAGAATGAAATGCAAAGCAAAGCAACCAAAATGTGGTAGAATGCTGATTGCTTATGTGGCTCTGTGGGTCAGGGATTAGCACTACACTGTAACAGTGCTAGGGCCTGGTTCGATTCCAATCTCAGGCGAATCTCTGTGTGGAGTTTGAATATTCTCCCCAGGTCTGCATGTGTTTCATCCCACAGTTCAAAGATATGCAGATTAGGTGAATTGGCCAAGCTAATCTTCTCATTATGTTCACAGATGTGTAGGTTAGGCACAAAAGTGAGGGGTCAATATCGGGGGGTAGAAGAATGGGCCTGGTCAGGTTACTCTTCCAAGGACCTGTTTCCACACTACATGCATTCGATGAATGTGGACAGGGCAATTTCAATTGGAAAGAATAGTATGCTACATAAGAGTTTTAATCACTGGATATACAGTTCGATAGGGTTGTGCACACATAGAACATAGAACACGACAGTGCTTTACAGACCCTTCGACCCTCGATGCTGCGCCAACCTATGAAACCAATCTGAAGGCCACCTGAGCTACACTACTCCATTATACATCCATATGCCTATCCAATGATCACTTAAATGGCCTTAAAGTTGGTAAGTCTACTACTGTTGCAGACTGTGCTTTCCACATCCCTGCTACTCTCTGAGTAAAGATACGACCTTCGACATCTGTCCTATATCCATTAAAACTCAAGTTAAAGCTACGTATCCTTGTGCTAGCCATTATCATCCAAACAAACAAGCTCTCGCAATCCAACCTATCTGATCTCTGATTGTATTAAATGTCTGAATTAAGTCACCTCTCAACATTCTCTCAAACGAAGGCAGCCTCAAGTCCCTCAGCCTTTCCTCGTATGATCTTATCTCCATAATAGGCAACAACCTAGTAAAGCTCCTCTGAACCCTTTCCAATTATTCCAAGTTCTTCCACGAATGAGATAACCAGAACTGTGTACAATAGTCCAATTGCGGCTGCACCAGGGTTTTGTACAGCTGCAGCATGACCTCAGGGTTCCGAAACAAAATCCCAATAGTAATAAAAGCAAACACCATATGCCTCTGATCAACACTATCAAACTGGGTAGCTACTTTTAGGGATCTATGTACATGGACACTGAGGAAACTCTACTCATTTACACTACCATGAGTCTTACCAAAAGCCCAATACTCTGCATTCCTGTTGCTCCATCCAAAGTGAATCACCTGACATTGTTCCGCATTGCATTCCATTTGTCACCTCACAGCCCAGTCTCCAAATTATCTGTGTCCTGCTGTAACCCGCAACATTCTTTGGCAATATCCACAACTCTAGCGACCTTAGTGTCACCTGCAAATTTATGAACTCATCCTTCTACGCCATCATTCAGATCGTTTATAAAAATGACAAACAGCAGTGGGCCCAAAACAGATCCTTGCAGTACACCACGAGTAACTGAACTCCAGGATGATCATTTCCCATCAGCTACCACCCTCTGTCTTCTTTCAGCTCGCCAATTCCTGATCCAAACCGCTAAATTACCTCAATCCCATGCCTCCGTATTTGTTTGCAATAGTCTACCATGGAGTACCTTACCGAATGCTTTACTGAATGTCATATATACTACATCAACGGTTTTACCCGCATCCACCTGCTTGGTCACCTTCTCAAAAAATTCAATAAGGTTTGTGAGGCACGACCGACCTGTCACCAAACCGTGTTGACTATACCAAATCCAATTATTCCTTTCTCGATG
>NW_025169356.1:0-1744 GCF_004010195.1 Chiloscyllium plagiosum | reverse complement strand
GAAATATCATTACCAAACAGGGTGAAAGAAAATTGCAAAGGCTTTTATTCATCTATAAGGAGCAAGGTGGTGACGAGAGAAAGGGTTGGCCCACTCAAGGACAAAGGAGGAAAGTTAGGCGTGGAGTCAGAGAAAATGGGTGAGATTCTTAATGAGTGCTTTGTGTTGGTATTCACCAAGGAGAGGGAAATGATGAATGTTGAGGTTAGGGATTGATATTTGATTACTCTCGGTCAAGTCAGCACAGGGAGGGAAGAATGTTTGGGTATTCAAAAAGGCATTAAGGTGGAAAAGTCCCCAGGCCCAGATGGGTGCTGTCCCAGTTTACTGAGGGAAATGAGAGAGGAAATTGCTGGGGCGTTGTCGCCATCTTGAACACGGGTGAGGTCCCAGAGAACTGGAGAATTTCTTATGTTGTTCCCTTGTTTAAGAAGGGTAGCCAGGATAATCCAGGTAATTATAGACCAGTGAGCCTGACACCAGTGGAAGGGAAGCTGCTGGAGAAGATACTGAGGGATAGGATAAATGTACATTTGGAAGAAAATAGACAATCAGTGATAGGCAGTATGATTTCGTGCAGGTAATGTCATGTCTCAGCAACTCAATAAAATTATTTGAAGAAATGACAAAACTGATTGATGAGGGAAGGGCAAAAGATGTCATATACATGGACTTCAGTAAGGTGTTTGATCAGGTTCCCCATGGTAGCCTGATGAAAAAATTGAAGTCACATGGGGTCCAGGGTGTTCGAGCTATATGGATTTTTAAACAGGCTGGGCAACAGGAGACAAAGAGTAATAGTGGAAGGGAGTTGCTCAAAATGGAGAACTGTGACCAGTGGTGTTCCACAGGGATCCGTGCTGGGACCACTCTTATTTGTGACATGCACAAATGATCTGGAGGAAAGCATAGGTTGACTGATTATTAAGTTTGCAGATGATACTAAGATTGGTGAAATAGCAGGTAGTGGAGGGGTTTGTCAGAGAATACAGCAGAACATAGATAGATTGGAGAATTGGGCAGAGAAACAGACAGATGGAGTTCAATCTGGTCAAATGTGAGGTGATGAATTTTGGAAAATGCAATTCCAGAGTGAACTTTATGGTAAATGGAAAGCCCTGGGGAAAATTGATGTACAGAGAGGTCTGGGTGTTCAGGTCCATTGTTCCCTGAAGGTGGCAATGCAAGTCAATAGAGTGGTTAAAAAGGTAGATGGCATGCTTTCCTTCATCGGACAGGGCACTGAGTACAAGAGTTGGCAGGTCACGTTAAAATTGTATCGGACTTTGGTTCAGCCACATTTGGAAAACTGTGTAGAATCCTGGTCACCACATTATCAGAAGATTGTGGATACTTGGGAGAGTATGCAAAGGAGGTTCATCAGAATTGAGGTATGGAGGGCATTTGTTATAAAGAGAGGTTTAGTAGATTAGGATTATTTTCATTGGAAAGATGAAGGTTGAGTGGGGGCCAGATTGAGGTTGACAAAACCGTGAGAGGTGTAGACAGGGTAGATAGCTAGAAGCTTTTCCCCGGGATGCGGGACTCAATTACCAGGGGTCATGAGTTCAAGGTGAGAGGGGAAACATTTAAGGGAGATATGCATGGAAAATTGATTACGCAGAGAGTGGTAGGTGCCTGGAATATGTTGCCAGTGGAGATGATATAGTTAGGCATGACAACCTCATTAAAGATGTACCTGGACAGATAAATGAATGCGCAGGGAGCAAAGGGATACAGATCC
>NW_025169355.1:0-1744 GCF_004010195.1 Chiloscyllium plagiosum | reverse complement strand
ACCAGTCCCTCTGTCACCCCAAATCTGGTCCCTGTGTCACCCCAAAACTAGTCCTTCTATCCCCCAAACCTAGTCCTTTTGTAACCCCAAATGCAGTCCCTCTGTCCCTAAATCTAGTCCCTGTATCACACCAAACCCCCTCCCTCTGTTACCCCAATCCCAACCCTTCTATCCTTCCACCCTTCTCCTCCAACCTCAGTCCGTCTATCCCTTGAACCTTAATCCTAAGCCCTTTGAGCCCAAGTCCATTATCTCTCGGACCCTTCCATTCACTAACACCAAACCCTTCATCTTTCCTGTTCCAAACTGTCCATCTCTTTAAAACCAGTCCTCCAATCCCTCTAGCCTTAGTCTCGCCAACCCTCAACCCTCTTCCGTCTGTGCAATCAGCTCAGCACCAAGAAGGCAGCTGTGCTTAGTAGGGGGTAGACCCTCTTCCTCTGACCCCTGCCTCTGTTTGTCCCTCCTCTACTTGCCTCTCATCCACTGAACCCTGCTCCAGTGCCCACTCCCACCCCCCACCCCCCTCTGAGTCTGTAAATCAGGCCGTTCTGATCTGAACGCCAGGGCAAACACCCTTTCAGAGGAGCTGGTGAGCTTTAACCTCTGTCAATGATCGGAGATTGCGACCTTACTCTTAGGCAATGTGCAGCCAATAATGAGATTAGCTGACTCTCTCTAAGGCACTGTGAGAGACCCATTTGATTTCCCAATGTAATTGGAGCAGCCTCAGTCTGTGTGGAGTTTGCACATTCTCCCCGTGTCTGCGTGGGTTTCCTCCGGGTACTCCGGTTTCCTCCCACAGTCCAAAGATGTGCAGGTCAGGTGAATTGGTCATGCTAAACTGACCATAGTGTTAGGTGCATTAGTCAGAGGGAAATGGGTCTGGGTGGGTTACTCTTTGGAGGGTCGTGGGGGACTTGTCGGGCCAAATGGCCTGTTTCCACACTGTAGGGATTTTATGATTCTAACAGATCCTATGGTGTAGAATTCATTCCAACCCAATGTCATGCTAAAGAAGTGATTGTGAAACTGGGTAACAGCTGTCAGTCACACTGACCGTTTGTGTCAATGTGAGTTACAGTAACAGCAGCTCTGAGCGCAATGAAAGACCACAGCTCTTCAAGGAAGCTGATTGGCAAATAGGACAGCACCAAAGGGAAGTGTCTTCACTCGAAGAGAATGGGTTACATCACTAGCCATGGTGTAACTGGAGGCCTGTGCTCAGCTCGATGTTGGAAAGTTGTTGGTCACGACACCTCACATTCTGGGCAGGTCTTCAGAAACCGGGCACTGAGTGTTTCATAAACTCATAATTCACCCTGTGCAGAAAAGGCCCATTGAGCCTGTACTAACATAACTGCCACTAAAGGCGTGTTAATCCCAATTTCCTTTCTTCCATATTCTTGGATGTTATAATATTTCAATATACCGACCACTACAGCGGACAGCTGAAACTGACAACCGGAAGCGGCAGGGACAGGCCACTATAAATGCCGGAGGAAACATCACAGAAGCGCTTCACAGGAGGCTCCCAAGCACTGAGGATGTCACCTAGACAGGGGACGAAACGTCTGCAACAAAAACTTCCAGCTCGGCGAACAGAACCACAACAACGAGCACCCGAGCTACAAATCTTCGCACAAACTTTGAACACCCAAGGGAGAGAGACACTAAGACAAGCCAGGAAATGGGAATCCTGCGCCAACCACCTAAGCGCCACATACGAACAACTCTGGTTCCT
>NW_025169354.1:0-1744 GCF_004010195.1 Chiloscyllium plagiosum | reverse complement strand
ATTGTTGAACTATATTCTATTTGACTTGAAGCCAAATGGTTTGACCAGCTGCATCACACCTGGAACACCTACATCACATAAGTGTTTAAAATAAGAAAAAGAAAGGATCCAGGTTAGCATCTGAAAAATATTTTGAGGGGTACTATTCATTTCCAAAACAATGCAGTAATGCAATTTGGAAGAAGGAAGAAGCAGAAGAAGAACGAATGACAATAAACTTTTGTTCTGATGAACATAGGAATCTAGCGGTGCTTGTCCACGGATAGGTGCTCCTGCTGGCACCATGGAATAATGCATTGACCATCGTCCCCGATTGAAAGAACACGAGAAGCATCCAATAACAAAAATATGATCAACAGAGATGACATTTTTCAAATGTATCATTATAAGTAAACGATTTCAGCTACCCCATGCCAAGTTTATTTATATGCACAGATTACAGTAATCCCCAAAAATGTCGCAGAATAGGTTTAAGGTGTTGTTACGAAACTGTAAAGGATTTTGTTTCGGTAATAATGTTCAATATGTAGGGAAAGGAACTATTAACACTTCAAACTAGAAGTGAGAGCAACAGAAACCTTAATATTAAAATTAAAGTTTGACCAGGTTAAAAAAAAAGGTGCATATGTGGGAACACAAAGCTGATAAGTGACCTGAATTTAATCGAAGTTCTAAAGGGGAAGTACAGACGTTTTGTGGGAAAATCAGCTTCGCAATTATTGTAACTGAGATAATCGCCCGGAGATCATTTGAATAAACTTCACTGTTTTGCAAACAATTTGCCCAGCAGTTTTATGCACAATGAATTGTGATGCCACACGGCAGTACAGAGATGGGAGAAGGCAGCATTCATTTTGACCAAGATATCACATGGAAGCCAGCTCACCATCGAAGTCTTCATCTATGATCTGAAACACTTGTTCAGGTGCACATTTTCATCGTGGTGTGGGTGGATTTTGCATGGTTTGTGACAGGGAAAAATCGGAATGTTTTCCGTTGTTACAAAGCGCTTGGAGGAGGAGCATTAAGTTTGTATGTTTTTTACACAGATAATTAATGGTGAGATAGCATATTAGAAATCATATCAGTAAAGGAAAAACACGTGGATTTCGAAGGGACACATAGTTTAAGGAGCATGAATAATACACATATTATTCGACAAAACCGTGTAAGTCGAACCTTATTCTGTTGTAATTGAATATAAAAGGACAAAATAGACAAGGAAACACAAGGTACACTAATGTCCAGACCGATATCATGCTAATCTGCATTTTTATTTTTGGTCAGATTATGACCAATTGTGGCCAAATTCTAACCTATCGTTCTCAGAGTAATATTGACTGCTCAATCCCATTGAATTCATTGCCCTCAGATCTGAGTTCTTCAACACTAATTTTGCAACACTTGCATATTGATTCTGCTGGAGTCGTGTTCCTGCTGGCACCATGGAATAATGCATTGACCATCGTCCCCGATTGACAGAACACGAGAAGCATCCAATAACAAAAAATATGATCAACAGAGATGGAATTTGTCAAAGGTGTCATTATAAGTAAACGATTTCAGCTACCCCATGCCAGGTTTATTTATATGCACAGATTACAGTAATCCCAAAAAAGCCCCGCCAGCAAGGAAGATTGTTGGTAAAACCAGCAAATTATAGGATGAGAAAACAGCAGATTCCGGGCAGTAACATCATTCCTACAAATTGGATCATGAGTGAGGAAATCGAACCAATTGATAA
>NW_025169353.1:0-1744 GCF_004010195.1 Chiloscyllium plagiosum | reverse complement strand
CGCATCTCAAACCCAATGCCTAGTGAAAAACCTCGTGCATGTTACCTCAGACATGTTAACCATTGATGAAAGTGTCAGGGGACATGTTTGTTTTACAAGTGATTGCACTAATTTGTGAAGAGACAATGTAAGGCCAATAACGGAACTGGAGATTCTCAAAAAGTAAGTTTTGCCCCTTGAAACATAAGGACCAGCTGATGCATGCAGCCAAGGAATAACATGCATGCTGTTGAGGGCACATTGAATTCAAATGTTGTGGCAGGTGGGAAGGATGTACAGTACACCACATTTGCAAAGGCAAACTTTAAACATGTATTGTCATCTCAATACCAATTTCTCAGGTCTTGAAGAAATTCCACTGTCAGAGTTTTGCATTACGTGAGGTCTTTCACCCAGGTGATTACTTTTGAATTTACGTTTTAAACGCATTTTTAAATTGTCACAATTCACCTTTCTCTTTCGAGTCATCCTCTGCACTTGGTTGTCCATTCCCAACAGAGACTTCGGGTTGTTCAGAGACATTCTGTGATCCTGCATCATCATCATCAAAATATAAAGCAGACAGTGTAAACCCAGCAGTGTTTGTGAGTATGAACTGCATTAACAATGCTTTTCCGTGACCATGAATTTCAAACTAAACTTATTTGAGTTCAGTGCAACTGTCTTGATGAACAAATAATGCTACTTTTCAGCTTAGTTCTGCATTAATTTCTCTCAATTATTGCAGAGCTGCTGTGCCCGGTGTTTATCATGTCCTCATCTGCTGTTCATTCTCTACATTTACCTGAGTCAGCTATTATATGAAGAATTCTATAAGTTGGTGATTGAAATGGTCCCTGCATGCACTCGTGAAATGTCTGGAAGTCGGTTAAATCAGTGAATAAATCATTTCATTTGATGTAAGGATAGATCCATGGAGTTCACAGGAGAAAATGCAATCAGTTCTTAAATTTGAGAAGGCAGATGATTACCTAGCCCATATGTTGACAACTATGAAACTATGTCTTTGCAAAAATGATATTCTGGCATTTCCAAGATGGAATTTGCTCAAGATTTGGTATGTGGGGCGAGTACACAAAAATCTGGCATATAGAAGTTGTGCTGAATAATGTACACTGGATTTGTAACAATAGTGCAAAGGACGAAAAGTGGAGATGCTTTCTGAAGGCTGTTTCAGTTTGAATATTTTGCAGACCAAGGAGAAACTCCACCAGGTACACGGTGGTAAGTAAACCTGCTTTGGTGCAATGTAGAACCCAGTATTGCTGATGGCTGTATCAGTCATTTCACAAGGAGACCAACGTGTCCCTGTTTCGCCTGCAGGCATCTTAGCGGGCCAAGGTTCCCCTAAGTGCTGATGCTGTCGCAGACGCAAAGACGGCTTTTGCCATCAGGAATATGGTCTTGAGTTATATGAAAATTGTACATACTTCCCTTTGAGTCCATTCATGTTGAATGACACTGCTTTCTCCACCAAGGGCTTTCATCTAATATAGCTGACCATGGAAATCATATCAAATGATAAAAGATCATTGAAATGTGTAGGAACACTTGAACACTGCATGCTCGAATACCTGTCAGTCTTTGAGGGCTCTATGTCGTTGGTGCAGGATTTTGCACAGTGTTCAGTGAGTAATTCAGGAGTTAATCAGGCAGATTTGGTCTGATTATTGGGAGTTGGATGATGGCAATGTCGTGAATGGTTGGGCCAAAATGGTTTCTCCAAATGAAGATAGTCACATCA
>NW_025169352.1:0-1744 GCF_004010195.1 Chiloscyllium plagiosum | reverse complement strand
CCCCACATTCTGTTATAAACCATCGTGCCCCACGTTCTGTTATAAACCACCGTGCCCCACATTCTGTTATAAACCACCGTGCCCTGTATTCTGTTATAAATCACCGTGCCCCACAATCTGTTATAAATCAATGCAGCCCACATTCTGTTATAAATTGCCTTGCCCCATATTCTGTTATAAACCATCGCGCCGCACATTCGGTTATAAATCAATGCACCCCACATTCTGTTATACACCACCAAGCCCTACATGCTGTTATAAATCACTGGGCCCCACATTCGGTTATAAATTAATGCACCCCACATTTGGTTATAAATCACCGCTCCCCACATTCTGTTATAAATCACCGTGCCCCACATTCTGTTATAAATCACTGCACCCCACATTCTGTTATAAATCACTGCACCCCACATTCTGTTATAAATCACCGTGCCCCACATTCTGTTTTAAACCACCGTGCCCCACGTGCTGTTATAAATCACTGGGCCCCACATTCTGTTATAAAGCACCGTGCCCCACATTCTGTTATAAATCACCGTGTCCCATAATCTGGTATAAATCAATGCAGCCCACATTCTGTTATAATTCGCCTCGCCCCATATTCTGTTATAAATCACCGTGCCCCACATTCTGTTATAAATCACTGTGCCCCACAATCTGGTATAAATCAATGCAGCCCATATTCTGTTATAAATCACTGCGCCCAACATTCTATTTTAAATCACCGCACCGGACATTCTGTTATAAATCACCGTGCCCCACATTCTTTTATAAATCAATGCACCCCACATTCTATTTTAAATCAATGCACCTCACATTCTGTTATACATCACCATGCCCCACATTCTGTTATAAATCACTGTGCCCCACATTGTGTTATAAATTACTGTGCACCCCCATTCTGTTTTCATTCACCGTGCTCCACATTTCGTTAAACACTGTGCCCCACATTCTGTTATAAATCACCGTCCCCCACAATCTGGTATAAATCAATTCACGCCACATTCTGTTATAAATCACTGTGCCCACATTCTGTTATAAATCAATGCACCCCACATTCTGTTATAAATCACCGTGCCCCACAATCGGGTATAAATCAATGCAGCCCACATTCTGTTATAAACCGCCTTGCCCCATATTCTGTTATAAACCATCGCGCCGCACATTCGGTTATAAATCAATGCACCCCACATTCTGTTATACACCACCGTGCTCCACATTCTGTTATAAATCAATGCACCCCACATTCTGTTATAAATCACCGTGCCCCACATTCTGTTATAAAGCACCGTGCCCCACATTCTGTTTTCATGCACCGTGTCCCACAATCTGGTATAAATCATTGCAGCCCACATTCTGTTATAAATCACTGGGCCCCACATTCTGTTATAAATCACCGTGCCCCACATTCTGTTATAAATCACTGTGCCCCACATTCTGTTATAAATTACCGTGTCCCACATTCTGTTATAAATTGCTGTGCCCCCACATTCTATTATAAAGCACCGTGCCCTACATTCTGTTATAAATCACCGTGTCCCACAATCTGGTATAAATCAATGCAGCCCACATTCTGTTATAAATCACCTTGCCCCACATTCTGTTTTCAATCACTGCACCCCACATTCTGTTATAAATCACTGTGCCCCACATGCTGTTATAAATTACTACGCCCCATATTCTGTAATAAACATTCTGTTATAAATCACCAGGCCCCACATTCTGTTATAAAGCACCGTGCCCC
>NW_025169351.1:0-1744 GCF_004010195.1 Chiloscyllium plagiosum | reverse complement strand
GAGGTTATAAAATACTGACAGCAACCCATCGTCCTGGTTTCCAGCACTTGGCCTGTATACTTGAGTGCTCTGCAGTTCCGAGTGGTCATCTCAATAATATTTTCCCTGGAACATTTTATACCCAAATGATACAACAAGTTGGACTGAACTTTGAGTTGGGAAACAAAGCAGAATTTGCTGAAAAGTTCAGCAGTTCCGGCTGCATCTGTGAGGAGAAATCAGAGCTTACTTAATGGGTTCGGTGATCCTTCCTCAGAACCAGGTCGTCCATCAACATCTGGTGTTATCTGAGATTGAAAAATAAAAGTGCTCATTCGCCCTCGAGGAACTGAGCCTTATTTTCACTGACATAGAGAGTCATTCAAACAAGTCCCCCCGAGAGTGACAGAGGGCTCAGGGGTGACCAAATTCAGAAAGTAGTATTTCACCTGCTTGGCTTTTTTGGTTCTATTTCAAGCTGCATCAGTAGAATCTGTTTGCAGCAAAGTTCACCTTTGGATGTTGGATGCGGCAGTTGCACAAAAATTCACACGTGACTCAGGGAGGCGCAAACTCGCAATCCCACGCTTACAAGAGCAATATTATAACGACTGTGCCACAGCAGGACACCTGTAAGGTGGGGTTGTCATGAACTATATACTGCAGCGAATAGCCTATGTATTTGAAATAGGTTGTAACAGAGCTGAAGGAATCATGGTTTTAAAGATGGACGAATGCAATGCTGAGTCAGGTCGTGTCCAATGTGATATCAACAGAGAGCTTCCCTGGTTGTTTAATCATTATGATTTAGTGACATGGCCTGTTAATGGTAAAGAGTTACAGTAATCAATATGACATATTATCTGATCTTTCGAAGTAGAATGCAGCAGTGTATCAATCGTAAGTTTTACACAACGGAAACGTATCCTTCGGATGTACTTGCCCATGCCGAGCAGATAACCTCAATTGCAAGAACTTGGCCCATATTCCTCTGAACACTTCCTGTTCATATACACATTAAGATGACCTTTTGAATGGTTTGGAGATGCTAATGTTGAACTGGAGTGTACAAAGTTCAAAAACACACAACAGCAGGTTATAGTCCAACAGTTGTATTTGGATTCACGAGCTGCATCTTACAACCTTACTCTCCAAAATCACCTGATGAAGGCACAGAGCTACAAACGCGAATGCATCCAATGGACTTGTGGACTATAACCTGGTATTGTGCGATTGTTAACTTTTTAAATGGAGTTATTGTACCTGCCAGCACCATTTCCTTTAACAGCTCATTGCACACACACACTACCCTCTGCGTGAAATATTGCCACTTCGATCCATTTTATTTTTTTTCCCTTCTCACTCTAGATCTGTGGCCTCTAATTCCGGACTAAGTCCACCCCCAGGGATATTTACTGATCTATGTCCCCTATCCACGCCACTCATGACTTTATAAACATCAATATTTTCATCCCTCAGTCTCTGACGCTCCAGGGAAAACAGTCACAACCTCTTCTGCCTCTCCTCGTAGCTGATATTAATATTGTTCCCAGATATTGATTCCCATCAGACCTACTCCGTTTTTGCAGTTGTGACAGTCAGGAATAAGAAATAATTCGCAACCCGGGAAGTCCTGGTAGAAGCGCCGAATCGTACAGACTGTATGACCAGGGATGGAGGCAATACAGTCTCCATGGTTAGATAAGGAAACAGCGTTCGACTTTTATTATACTCAATGACGACATTTTTCTCCTCCAATGTTTTA
>NW_025169350.1:0-1744 GCF_004010195.1 Chiloscyllium plagiosum | reverse complement strand
AATTCTCAAGTAAAGAGCTTAGGGCAATTAGAGGAGGGCAACTAAACTGTCCAATTTCTCCACTTAAGAGTTTTGGATTCTGGTTCTACATACAGGATTGACTTTTCCTCATCAAAGAGTATTGGCTCAGCAATTGCAAACATTAATATTGGCACAGAAAGGTTTGCCACTCTGCTATTGCTCCAATTGATCCATCAGTTCTTTAGATTTGTCCGTTTCCTTCTTGGGATAGTGACCCAGAACAGCTTCTTGATCAGTCCACATCAGCAGCATGCCAACATTAGTGGTACCATCATTCACAGCAGCATTCACACCAGCTCTCAGTCCAAGCAGCAGGGCTCCACCACAATTCACAACATTATTACTGCAAATGGCTTGTTTTTTAGAAAGACCACCACAATCTAACTTCTAGAAAAAATACACACTTGGGAGGCAGAGCCCAGCAGTTTCCGTCATGAGCTAACTATGGCCTGGAATAGCGTATTTGACATTGTTCTCGGATATATGCAGAAGGAAATACCTACATAAATTCACAGGAATTGCTTGTTCTCCAGCAATAACCTTTATTCCTAATACAATATTAATCAGGAATTAAATTGCACTTTGGATCAAACTGACTCTTTAATTTCTTCAGTTGTTCCTGACGGACTATAGGTTTCATTTCCATTGCAGTTTGGATTGTCGCACTTACCATGTCTGCAATTGGTCATAAAAGATAAATGAAGTTATTTAAATATGCATTTGCCTCCATCCCACTATTGTGTGCCAGCTGTTTGAGAGACTGAAGATTCTGGATTCAGGACTGCAGCCTGCATTCAGCCGTTTGAGTGAAACTGGTCACACTCCAGATGGGTGACTGCAATAGATGGTGAATTTGTTCTTCAAAACCTTTGTTGCTGGTGATAACGATTAGCGACAGAAAGGGGATATCAAGTTCTTGAGTGTATTCATATTCAGAGTTTAGAAACTTCAATAACAAAATGCAAGCAAACTTACAATGAAGTGTCTTTGATGTCCTCTCCTAATACAATATTTTTGAACCAAAATTCTGAAGCCCTAATTCTAATTCAGATAATAGAGAGACAGTAATGAAAATGCTCTTGCCTGGAGTGGTGTTCCCTGCGCTGCTGCGTGATGTTTCCTGAAAAGTGCCTAGAAAGTAATTTCCTTTCTATTTTCTGTACTCTGAATGAAACAATTGAACCAAAATTCTGAAGCCCTAATTCTAATTCAGATAACAGAGAGACAGTAATGAAAATGCTCTTGCCTGGAGTGGTGTTCCATGCGCTGCTGCGTGATGTTTCCTGAAAAGTACCAAGAAAGTAATTTCCTTTCTATTTTCTGTCCTCTGAATGAAACAAAACATTAATTACATATTGTTTTCAAACTTACCTTTTCATGATAGATTTTGGAGTGTACAGTTTTCCATCGACCTTGTACTATGGACTGTCAGGTGGTCTGCTAATAGTCAGAAAAGTGCTATTCAGTCATTTTAAGCGAACATTTACATCCACAATAAAATCATCATTATTAACCTGAAACATTGAGTAAGTATTTCAAGCCATGAACAGCTAGTTGTGTAAAACTAGTTCAAGGCACAATTACAGTAGATGGTGATTTATTTCCCCAAAACCCTCATTGGCTATTTGCAAGACAAGGTAATGAGGCTGGAGTGTGGGAGCAAAGAAAGGGAGATACGATGCAACCAAGTCATTTCTTCAATACTTTATACTTGTTGAAACGT
>NW_025169349.1:0-1744 GCF_004010195.1 Chiloscyllium plagiosum | reverse complement strand
CACTTCAGCCCGCCCTAACTTCGCCATCTGATATTCCCGTTGTGTCGGTGTTAAGCGCTCGTCTAAGACCCAACCTGCCCTCACCCAAAATAAATGGAAACCTCAGTCACACTGTGATCACTGCAATCGAGGGATATCTTCACTCCAAGGTCATTAATAATTCCAAGGATAAAGTTAGTCCTGCAGATGCTGGAGATCAGAGTTGGTAGTGTGATGCTGGAAAAGCACAGCTTTTCACGTAGCATCCGAGGAGCAGGAGAATTCAGGTTTCAGGCTCAAGCCCTTCATCAGGAATAAGGCTTGTGAGTCGGGGCTGAGAGATAAATGGATGTGGTGTGGGATTGAGTGGAAATAGCTGGAGAGCAATAGATGGATGAATAGGAGGGAAAAGAGAATAGGTCAGAAGTGGCAGTGATGGAATGGGTCGAGAGGGACGTGGCGAGTTGAAGGCTTGTGCTTGGGGGAGGGGAAATGACGAAACTGTTCGAATTACATTTAACCCGTGTGCTGTTAGAGGTCCCAAGCCGGAAGGTGTGGCGTTCCTCCTCCAGGCGTTGGGCGGTAACGGTTTGGCAGTGCAGAAGGTACATGACCTGCATGTCTTTGACGGGGTAGGAGGGGGAGTTGAAGTGTTCAGCCACGGGACGGTGAAGATGTTGGGTGCGGGTGTCCCAAAGATGTTCTCTGAAATGATCTGCAGGAAGGTTTCCTGTCTCCCTGATGTAGAAGAGACCACACTGGGCGCAACTGATGCAGTAGATTACATTGGTAGCTGTACAGGTGAATTTCTAACGGATGTGGAATGATCCCTTCGCACCTTGGATGGAGGTGAGCGGAGTGGAGTCGGTGTTAGTTTCACCCCTCCTTTCGTGGCAGTGAAATATACCAGGAAAGGATTGTGGGCTGGTGGAGGGAAATGTGGACATGAAGAGGGGGTCGTGGAGGGAATTGTCTTTTCAGAATGCTGGCAGAGCTGGGTAGCAAAATATATCTCTGGTGGAGGTGTGTATTTGGAGGTAGCATCAGTGGCAGGATATGATGCGTTTTATGCGGAGGTTCGTTAGGTGGACGGTGAGCACCAGGAGGTTCTGTCCTTGTTGCGTTGAGAGGAGTGGGGCTCAAGGGTGGTGATGTGTGAAGTGGAGGAGATGAACTGGAGGGCGTTGTCAACCACGTGGGAAGGCGATTTATGATCATGGAAGAAGGAGACCAATTGGATCTTTCTGAGGTGTAATTGGCCATCCTGGGAACAGATGTGGTGGAGGCGGAGGAATTGGCAATATGGAATGGCGTTTTTACACGAGATAGTGTTGTAGGAGATGTAGTCGAGAAACCTCTGGGACTCGTTGTGGTTGTAGTATATGTCTGTAATTAGTCAGTCGCCAGAGATGGTGATGGAGAGGTCCAGGAAGGTGAGGGAAGTTGCCAAGATGATCCGGGTAAATTTGAGGTCGGGGTGGAAGGTGCTGGTAAAATTGGTGAGCTATTCAACCTCCTTGTTGGAGCACCAAGTGGCGCCAATACATTCATCAATGTAGCAGAGGAACAGGTGGAGGATGGTGACTGTATAACTGCGAAAGATGGAGAGTTTCGTGTATCTGACAAACTGGCAGGCATAGCTAAGTTCTATGCGGGTGCCGATGGCTACCGTTTCGATGGAGGAAGTGGTTTGATTGGAAAGAGAAGTTGTTGATTGTGAGGACTAATTCAGCCAGGTGAATGAGGATGTCGGTTGAAAGGTACT
>NW_025169348.1:0-1744 GCF_004010195.1 Chiloscyllium plagiosum | reverse complement strand
TGTAATTAAGAAGGTAATCAGGAAGGTAAAAAGTGGACATGAATTTGTTTGGACAAATAGGGTAAAGGAGAAAACAAAGGGTTTTTATAAATACATAAAGGACAAGAGGGTAAGGAGGGAGAAAATAGGGCCCCTCAAAGATCAGCAAGGCAGCCTTTGTGTACAGCCGGAGGAAATGGGGGCGATACTAACCTAGTGTTTTGCATCATGTTTACAGTGGTGAAGGAAATGGAAGATATAGAATGTGGGGAAATAGATGGTGACAACTTGAAAATGTCCATATTAAAGAGGAGGATGTTCTGGATATCTTGAAACACATAAAAGTTGATAGATCCCCAGGAACTGATCAGGTGTACCTTGGAACTCTGTGGGAAGCTAGGGAAGTGATTGATGGACGCCTTGCTGAGAGATTTGTATAATCGATCATTAAAGGCGAGGTGCTTGAATTTTGGAGGTTGGCAAACGTGGTGCCACCATTTAAGAAAGGTGATAAGGTGGTATGGAACTATAGACCAGTGAGCCTGATATCAGTAGTGGGTAAATTGTTGAAGGGAATCCTGCGATTTAGGATTTGCATGTATTTGGAAAGGCTAGGAGTGACTAGGAATAGTCAGCATGGCTTTGTGTGTTGGAAATCACGTCTCAAGAAATTGATTGCGTTTTTTGAAGAAGTAACAAAAAGGATTAAAGAGGGCCAATCATTGGATGTGATCTATATGGACTTCAGTGATGTGCTTGAAATGGTTCCTCATGGGAGATTGGTTAGCAAGTTTAGATCTCATGGAATACAGAGATATCTAGCTGTTTGGCTAGAGAACTGGTTCAAAAGTAGAAGACAGAGGGTGGTGGCGGATGGTTGCTTTTCACACTGGAGGCCGATGGTGTGCCACAAGGATCGGGGCTGGGTCCACTACTTTTCGTCATTATATAAATGATTGGACATGAACGTAGTAGGTGCAGTTAATAAGTTTGCAGATTGCACCAACATTTGAGATATAGTGGACAGTAAAGAAGGTTACCTCAGATTCCAACGGGATCTTGATCAGATGGGCAAATGGGCTGAGGAATGATAGATGGAGTTTAATTTAGATAAATGTGAGGTGCTGCATTTTGGGAAAGCACATCTGAGCAGGACTTATACACTTGATGGGAAGGTTCCATGAACAAAGAGACCTTGGAGATGATAGCTCCTTGAAAGTAGAGTCGTAGGTAAGCGGATAGTGAAGAAGGTGTTTGGTATGTTTTCCTTTATTGGTCAGATCATGAGTACAGGAGTTTGAAGGTCATGTTGCAGCTGTGCACGACACTTGTTCCGCCACTTTTGGAATATTGCGTGCAATTCTGGTATTTTTAATATTGGAAAGGTGTTGTGAAACTTGAAAGTGTTCAGAAAAGATTTTTTTTAGATTAGATTACTTACAGTGTGGAAACAGGCCCTTCGGCCCAACAAGTCCACACCGACCCGCCGAAGCGCAACCCACCCATTCCCCCACATTTACCCCTTTACCTAACACTACGGGGAATTTAGCATGGCCAATTCACCTGACCTGTACATCTTTGGACTGTGGGAGGAAACCGGAGCACCCGCAGGAAACCCACGCAGACATGGGGAGAATGTGCAAACTCCACACAGTTAGTCTCCTGAGGCAGGAGTTGAACCCAGGTCTCTGGCGCTGTGAGGCAGCAGTGCTAACCACTGTGCCACCGTGCGACCCGCAAGGATGTTGCCAGGTTTAGATTATTT
>NW_025169347.1:0-1744 GCF_004010195.1 Chiloscyllium plagiosum | reverse complement strand
GGTGTGCGTCTATGCGTGTGGGTGTGTGCGTGTGTGTGTGTCTGTGTATCTCTGTGTGTCTGCCTGTTTGCTCATATCCAATCCTTCCCCACGTCTGAGCGTTCATACACGCACGCATGCACACTGTCACTCTCCCTCTCTCACACACACGTACACACAACTGTAAAGACCCCCATCCCACACACTCTCACCATCGCATTTTTCACACAGACACTTATACCCACACACACACTTGCACATGTCCTCCACGCATACTCACACACGCATTTACATGCTCTCTCCCACATGCACACTCACGCAAACTTAGACAGCCCCTCTTCACTCATTTTAACATACACTCACACACTCACGAGAACTTACAATGAACCTCCTCCTATTCAGTCACTCACTCTCACTCACATTCTCATGCACAGTAACCCCCACTCACACACACACTTACACATATTCTTCACACACCCTAACATACACAAGGTCACACGTCTATTCATGCTCTTTGTCACACCCACATAGACTCATACAGGCCCTCTACCTACAGACTGACACTCGCACAGTCACATAATCTTGCACAAAATCTCTTCCCTTGCACACTCTCATACACTCAGGCATACACAAGCACACAATCCCATACAATCACTCTTACACAGACTCTCAAAATACAGACATACACTCACTCTGACGCACCTCTACAGGCCCTCTCCACACACTCACAGAGATTTCCACACACTGAGTCTCCTCCTCCAATTACGCGCACACTCACACACACGCACTTGCACAAACCTTGTCCATCACACAATCTCGCACTCACTCTCCTCCCACGCATTCACATGTACTTACATAGACCTTTCTCCCACATACGCATACTCACACACAATAACGCAGAACCTATGCCACACAGTGACACTCACACGTGCACATACACATGCTCACGTACGCACACAGACTTTCACAGCCTCGTGTCCTACACGCTCACAAACACTCACATACACTTGCACAGACTCCCAACTCATACACACACACTTACATTGTTCTTCCTCCCACACGCACTCAAACTCCTACACAGACTGTCCTCCCCCGTACACATATTCACATGTACGCAGGCACACTCATGCATACCTTCTCCCCATACACGCACTGAAATGCACTCACATAGACCATTCACTTACATCGATCTTTAACTAACACGCTTACACACAGTCACATATACTCGCACCCACTTACACACACTCAGGCACAACCATACACTTACACGAATCCTCGATCTCACTCATACACACACACAGACTTAAAGACAGTCTCGCACGCATTGACACAAATACACTCGCACAATTACTCAGACATTCCACATGCTCAAACTCACTAACCCACACATTGCACAGAACCCCTCCCACTTTCACACACTCTCTCACACACGCACAGACTCATGAACATTCTTCCACTGAACCTACACACACACCTTCACACACGTGTACACTTCCTCTTCAAAACACAGTTACACAATATTAGACAGACCTGCCTTCCTCCCTTGCACCCACACTCACCCCTACTTTCACATACCCTCTCTCTCACACACACACGCACACACATACACATAAACACACACACACTTTCACAGACCCTGTGCATGCAGACACACTCTTCGGCAGACTCTTTGCCACATTCACACATACTTAAACGCTCAGACACTCACTCACACTTACACAGGCCCTCCTGACACATTCTAACACACATTTCCGGTCCCTCTCCC
>NW_025169346.1:0-1744 GCF_004010195.1 Chiloscyllium plagiosum | reverse complement strand
CTTTCACTCTTCTCCTGAATCATCCGCGCAATCATTTCTTCTACGTCTCTAGGACTATTAGGAGGCCTGTAGAAAACTCCTAACAGGGTGACCTCACCTTTCCTATTCCTAAGCTCAGCCCAAACTACCTCAGATGGCGAGTCTTCATCCATCGTCCTTTCCACCGCTGTAATACTATCTTTGACAAGCAATGACACATCTCCCCCTCATCTCCCCACCTCTGACCCTACTAAAACATTTAAACCTTGCAACCTGCAATAGCCAATCCTGTCCCTGTTCTAGCCATGTCTCCGTAATAGCCACAACATCGAAATCCCAGGTACCAACCAACGCTGCAAGTTCACCTACCTTATTTTGTATACTTCTTGCATTGATGAATACACACTTCAGGCCACTTTTCTGTTTACAGGCACCCTCCTTTGAGATTGATGCCATGTTCCTAACCTCCCTACACTCCAGGTCCTGCACCCTAAAGCTACAGTCAAGGTTCTCATGCCCCTGCAGAATTAGTTTAAACCGCCCCAAAGAGCACGAGCAAACCTCCCCCCAAGGATACTGGTGCTCCTCATGTTCAGGTGTAGACCATCCTGTTTATAGAGTCCCACCTTCCCCAGAAAGAACCCCAGTTGTCCAGATACCGGAATCCCTCCCTCCTGCACTATCCCTGTAGCCACGCATTTAACTGTTCTCTCTCCCTATTCCTCGACTCTCTATCACGTGGCACGGGTAACAAACCAGAGACAACAACTCTGTTTGTTCTAACTCTGAGCTTCCAACCTAGCTCCCTGAAAGCCTGCCTAACATCCTCAGCCCTCTTCCTACATATGTCTTTGGTGCCAGTGTGGACTACCACTTCGGGCTGCTCCCTCTCCCCCTTAAGGATGGCCAGCCAGCGATACCCACATTTTCTGGGTGCAGACCCAAAAAGAATTGTATTGAGTATGTTTAACTTCTCAAATCGAAATGTCTGACCCAGTATTCTTGCTTTCCTGTGGGTTTCTGTAAATGCAGAATTCTAGTATGTCTGGAACATTAACAGGAGAATATCCTCAATTGCAAGTATTCCTGGGAATATCTTTCACTCTCGTACAGTATTGCATGAGGATCAATAGACTGAAGGGAGTATCCAATTCCAGCGACAATGTGATTCAGTGAGCATCTTTCAAGTTGCATTTTACTGAGTGTGGGTTCCTAGCCAAAGGGGAAAAACTAACTCCAGTGTCCAAGTGTTAGTATCTGTCAGAGTAAACTTACACTGAATGTGTGTTTATTAACTTAACCCCGTGGTCTTGTGTAAATAGGAGTATCTCTGATGATAGAATTTAGCTGTTGGTGGGCCACTGATTGAAATAGAATATCTATCTGATCAAAGTGGGAACTAAGACCATGATAATATGAACCATGTGGTGCTTTGTTTATATTACAATCCTCATGTTTTTCTGCCAATCATGTAGCTGTCAATGTAGTTTGTAAGAATGCAATGGATTATAAACTGGGAACATTTTCACAGTTGGTTAAATATGTTTGCTGCTAAGTTCACAAACTGAAATATTTCAACGGAGATTTTCAGATACGATATTTTTTTCAATAAGGGGAAAGTAGCAGAGCCATAACGTGTATTCAATAAAATGTCAAATGCACATATTGATTTTACTCAAAAAACATTAATGATATTTTTAGGACTGATTAATCTTACAACAAGGTTAGGACTAGTTTTGGCAATATAAAGAAATGGGAAAAAATG
>NW_025169345.1:0-1744 GCF_004010195.1 Chiloscyllium plagiosum | reverse complement strand
TTAGTTATACCCGATCAAATCGTTGCTCACTGGCGGCCTCAGGCTAGGAAAAATGTTGACAACAATTGTCTTTCATACTAATCTCACTCTGTCCCGGTACGAAGCAGGCAGTCGGAAAACCACCATGCTTTCACTTCCATCATGTTTATCGCACACAGATTTATATCACCAGTTGTTCAGTCCTGTGACATTTAAAGTCTGCAATATACCATCGGAAAACCTTGTTTTCCCTCACCTCTGTTCCATGGCGTGGTTGCAAGCCAATTCTTTCACCTCCAACTTCATTTTCATTCAATTCCCTCCCTCCTTTTGCTCTTGATGTTGCACTCACCGACGGGCATTCTTTGTAAATCATTAAATGTTAAAGGAAGCAACAAGATACGAACATTCAAGAAAGCTAACATTGGCACCTTCGATGAATGAATGTTCTCTGATTCAATGGCATCCACTTGAGCAGTACTCATTTTCACTTTCATGTGGTACCCCTCGGACGGTTTGCTCATACGCGGAATCAAATTGACGTGATACTTCCATCTTATGTCTGGAAGGTGATGCCAATGCAGTTTGACGTAAGTGTGCTCAACTGGAGAGCATTTCACCTTCTTTCATCAGGCAAAACGCATCGAATTTCTGTAAAATTTGTTTGCATTGAAAAAACAGCTTTTACCCTGCCATTACCAAACTTTTGAATTGACCTCTTTAGTGTTAGTGTTGATCTCTGTCTGCACCATCTCAGCAGGTGGAACATCGTAATCTGCATTCTGTTGTTATCCTCATGCATTTGTATAGAATGGTCTGGCTGTAAAGCATGTAAGCCAACACTTTTAACTGGACTTCAATACATGTGACAATGTTAAATCAAATCAAATCAAATCTGTCTCTACTCGGTGTCAACATCCAAACCCATCACAACATCCAAAACTTATTTCTCTTTTGGTTGACTTTCCCTTTTTCCCTTATGGACCATGACTGGCTGTATTCATTTCTCCACTTGCTGGCTCCCCTGAATATTCTGAATGTGTCTGTGTCAAGTTCTATGCATAACACTTTATCTTCCATATGAGACTCTGTGCCCAATCTATCTGTGTGATCATCGGAAATGTGTGTTAATAGGCTATTCCGCTTTCATCAGCTGACGCCTCACACTTACAATATTCCTGCTTGAAATTAGATATGTTAAGTGAATAAAACGAAATCACTATCCAGTGTAACATTGAGTCAGACAGACAGGAGAAACGTATCCTGCCTTCTCAAACGTAATTAGGGATGGCCAACATGTAAAGGCCTTGACAGAAATACCCACAACCCATTAACTAAAAACAAACCCTGGCTTGCAAGTATTCAATACATTCTGATCACAAAAACCACGCCTCCAAGGAAAAACAGAGGAAGCCATTCAGAAGGTTGCACCATTCAACTTTTATTCTGGCCAATCAATGCACATGTCCTCACTCCCTGGGAGTATTTGCACGGTGCCTGAATGAGATCGAATAGTCCGAGGTGATTCCTAAGAGCACTGAATCAGAAACTAAGACCGACTTACCTTTCAAACTGGAATAATTTCAACGAGAGTATTTTGAGAATGAATCAAATTCCGATTTCACAGACACAGAAGACAGGGAATGGCCGTTTCCGCTGTTTTGTTTTAATGTTGCAGGACAATGGTGCCCTTTGCGATTCCAGACGTTGCAAAATATAAATAGCAGGAGGCCAGCAAAGCACAGGAGCAAAAAGCCCTGCCTTC
>NW_025169344.1:0-1744 GCF_004010195.1 Chiloscyllium plagiosum | reverse complement strand
ACAAGCCACAGATTATTCCCACACAGTATTGACTATTCACAGGACACAGGATTATTCACACACAGTATTGACTGGCACACAGCCACAGGATTAATGAACACTCAGTCTTCAACTTTTGCAGGTCACAGGATTGTTCCAACATAGAATTCACAATCCTCAGGCTACATGATTATTCACACACAGTATTGACCAGCCTACGGCCACAGGATTAATGAACACACTGTCTTGATCATTTACAGGTCACAGGATTATTCCCACACAGTATTGACCATCCTCATGGAAGGGGAAAATTTACACAAAGTATCACCATGCTCAGGCCATGGATCATTCACACACAGTATTGACCATCCACAGGCACCAGGATTATTCCCACACTGTATTCACAATTCTCAGGCCACAGGTTAATTCACACACAGTATTGACCATCCTCAGGCCACACGCGTACTCGCACACAATATTCAACATTCTCAGCCGACAGGATTATTCCCACACAGTATTGACTAGCATACGGACACAGGATTAATGAACAAACTGTATTGACCATTTGCAGGTCACAGGATTAATCCCAGACAGTATTGACCATTCTCTGGCCACAGGATTATTCACACCCAGCATTGACCATCCTCAGGCCACAGGGTTATTCAGACACAGTATTGGCCATCCTCAGGCAACGGTTATTCATACACGGTATTGATGATTCGCAGGTCACAGAATTATTCACACCCAGTATTGACCATTCTCAAACCACAGGATTATTCACACCCAGTATTGACTATTCTCAAACCACAGGATTATTCACACACAGTATTGTCCATCCACAGGCCACAGTATTATTTGCAATCAGTATTGACCATGCACAGGCCAGAGATTATTAACACATAGTATTGACCATCCACATCCCACAGGTTTATTATCACACAGCATTGAACATCCACAGACCATATTATTATTCACTTCCTGAAGAAGGGCTAAGGCCCGAAACGTCGATTCTCCTGTTCCCTAGATGCTGCCTGACCTGCTGCGCTTTTCCAACAACACATTTCCATATTATTATTCACACACAGAATTGCCCATCCTTCGGCAAAGGACTATTCAGACACAGTATTTACCATCCTCAGGCCGCAGGATTATTCATACAGTGTATTTGCTATTCACAATTCAAAGGATTATTCACACACAGTATTGACCATTCTTTGGCCAAGAGTTATTCACACACTGTGTTGACAATATGCAGGCCACAGGATTATTCACACAGAGTATTGACAATCGTCTGTCCACAGGATTACTCTCACACTGTATTGACCGTTCACAGTCCACAGCATTTTTCACACACAGTATTGACCATCCTCAGACCACACGAGTTTTCACACACATCATTGATCATCTTCAGGCCACAGGATTAATCCCATACAGAATTGACCATCCACAGGCCACAGATTATCAACAAACAGTATTGACCATCCACAGGCCACTGGATTATTAACACACAGCATTTACCATCCACAGGCCACATTATCATTCACACACAGTATTGACAATCCTTAGACAAATGGTTCATCTCACACAGTATTGATGATTCACAGGTCACAGAATTATTCACACTCAGTATTGACCATCCTCAGGCCACACGAGTACTTTTCGACAATATTCAACATTCTCAGCCGACAGGATTATTCCCACACAGTATTGACTAGAATACAGACACAGGATGAATAAACAAACTGTATTGTTTATTACTGACCAT
>NW_025169343.1:0-1744 GCF_004010195.1 Chiloscyllium plagiosum | reverse complement strand
TCTCTCAGTGGGATGGTTTGCGGCTGATAATCCTGGAGTGAGGGACACTCTCAGTGGGATAGTATGGGGCTGATAAACCCGGAGAGGGGGACACCTGCAGGGGGGCAGTGTGGGACTGATAAACCCGGAGTGAGGGACACTCTCAGCGGGATAGTGTGGGGTTGATATACCCGGAGTGCGGAACATTCTCAGCGGGAATGTGTGGAATGATAAACACGGAATGGGAGTCACTCTCAGCAGGATTGTGTGGGGCGGAAAATCCCGGTGTAGTGGGCACTCTCAGTGAGATAGAGTGAGGCTGATAATCCCGGAGTTGGGGACACTCTCAGTGGGATAGTGTGGGGCTGATAAACCCGGAGTAAGGGACACTCTCAGGGGGATTGTGGAGTGCTGATAAACCCGGAGTGAGGGACACTCTCAGCCGGATAGTGTGGGGCTGATAAACCCGGAGTGAGGGACACTCTCAGGGGAATAGTGTGGGGCTGATAAACCCGGAGTTGAGGACACTCTCAGCGGGATAGTGTGGGGCTGATAGACCCAGAGTGGGAGACACTCTCTGCGGGATAGTGTGAAGCTGATTACGGATAAACCCGGAGTTGAGGACACTCTCAGCGGGATAGTGAGGGGCTGATAAACCCGGAGCTGAGGACACCCTCAGCGGGATAGTGAGGGGCGGATAAACCCGGAGTTGAGGACACTCTCAGCGGGATACTGAGGGACTGATAAACCCGGAGTTGAGGACACTCTCAGCGGGATAGTGTGGGGCTGTTAATCCTGGAGTGAGGGACACTCTCAGTGGGATAGTGCGGGGTTGATAAACCCAGATTGGGAGACACTCTCTGCGGGATAGTGTGAAGCTGATTAACTCGGAGTGGCGGACACTCTCTGCGGGATATTGTGGACCTGATAAATGCGGATAGGGGGACACTCAGCGGCATAGTGTGGGTCTGATAAATTCGGATTGATGGACGCTCACAGCGGGATAGTGTGGGGATGAGAAACCCGGAATGAGGGACTCTCAGTGGGATGGTTTGCGGCTGATAATCCCGGACTGAGGGACACTCTCAGCGAGATAGTGCGGGGCTGATAAACGTAGAGAGAGGTACTCTCTCCGTGTGATAGTGTGGGGCTGATAAACCCGGAGCGCGTGACACTCGCAGTGTGGACCTGAAAAAAATGGAGTGAGGGACACTCTCAGTGGGATACTGTGGGGCTGACTAACCCGGAGTGAGGGAAAGTCTCAGCGGGATAGTGTGGGGCTGTTAATCCCGGAGTTGGGGACACTCTCAGTGCGATAGTGTGGGGCTGATAGACCCAGAGTGGGAGACACTCTCTGCGGGATAGTGTGAAGCTGATTAACTCGGAGTGGCGGACACTCTCTGCGGCATATTGTGAACCTGATAAATGCGGATAGGGGGACACTCAGCGAGATAGTGTGGTGCTGATAAACTCGGATTGATGGACAGTCTCAGTGGGATAGTGTGGGGCTGATAAACCCAGAATGCGTGACACTCTCAGTGGGATAGTGTGGGAATGAAAAACTCGGAGTGGCGGACACTATCAGTGAGATAGTGTGGGGCTGATAAACGCAGAGAGGGGTACTCTCTCCGTGTGATAGTGTGGGGCTGATAAACCCGGAGCGCGTAACCCTCTCAGGGAGATAGTGTGGACCTGAAAAATCCGGAGTGAGGGACCCTGTCAGGGGATAGAATGGGGCTGACAAACCTGGAAGAAGGGACACTCT
>NW_025169342.1:0-1744 GCF_004010195.1 Chiloscyllium plagiosum | reverse complement strand
TGGCAGCAACGTGCCCACATCCCAATAAATACCACCTCAAGCAGCATCGTGCCCACATCCCAATAAATACGAGCCCTGGCAGCAACATGCCACATTTCCAATAAATACCAGCCCTGGCAGCATCGTGTCCACATCCCAAAAAATACCAGCCCTGGCAGCAACGTGCCCACATCCCAATAAATACCTGCTCAAGCAGAATCGTGCCCACATCCCAATAAATACCAGCCCTGGCAGCAACATGCACACATCCCGTTAAATCCCACCCCTGGTAGCAACGTGCCCACATCCCAATAAATACCTACCCTGGCAGGAACATGCCCACATCCCAATTAATACCTACCCTGGCAGCAACATGCCCACATCCCAATAAATACCTACCCTGGCAGCAACATGCCCACATCCCAATAAATACCAGCCCTAGCAGCATCATGCCCACATCCCAATAAATACCAGCCCTGGCAGCAACATGCACACATCCCAGTAAATCCCAGCCCTGGTAGCAACGTGCCCACATCCCAATAAATACCAGCCCTGGCAGCAACATGCCCACATCCCAGTAAATCCCAGCCCTGGTAGCAACGTGCCCACATCCCAATAAATACCAGCCCTGGCAGCAACATGCCCACATCCCAATAAATACCTACCCTGGCAGCAACATGCCCACATCCCAATTAATACCGTCCCTGACAGCATCGTGTCCACATCCCAATAAATACCAGCCCTGGCAGCAACATGCCAAATTCCCAATAAATACCAGCCCTAGCAGCAACGTGTCCACATCCCAATAAATACCAGCCCTGGCAGCATCGTGTCCACATCCCAAAAAATACCAGCCCTGGCAGCAACGTGCCCACATCCAAATAAATACCTGCCTGGCATCATCGTGGCCCACATCCCAATAAATACCTACCCTGGCAGCAACATGCCCACATCCCAATAAATACCAGCCCTGGCAGCATCGTGCCCACATCCCAATAAATACCAGCCCAGCCTGCAACATGCCCACATCCCAATAAATACCTATCCTGGTAGCATCGTGCCCACATCCCAATAAATATCTACCCTGGCAGGAACACGCCCACATCCCAATAAATACCTGCCCTGGCAGCAACATGCCCACATCCCAATAAATACCTACCCTGGCAGAAACATGCCCACATCCGAATTAATACGAGCCCTGGCAACAACATGCCCACATCCCAATAAATACGAGCCCTAGCAGCATCATGCCCACATCCCAATAAATACCTGCCCTGGCAGCAACATGCCCACATCCCAATAAATACCTACCCTGGCAGAAACATGCCCACATCCGAATTAATACGAGCCCTGGCAGCAACATGCCCACATCCCAATAAATACCTGCCCTAGCAGCAACGTGCCCACATCCCAATAAATACCAGCCCTAGCAGCATCGTGCCCATATCCCAACAAATACCAGCTCTAGCAGCATCTTGCCCACATCCCAATAAATACGAGCCCTGGCAGCAACATGCCCACATCCCAATAAATACCTGCCCTGGCAGCATCGTGCCCACATACCAATAAATACCAGCCCTGGCAGCATGGTGCCCAATTCCCAATAAATACCTACCCTGGCAGCATCGTGCCCACATCCCAATAAATACCAGCCCTGGCAGCAACATGTCCACATCCCAATAAATACCTGCCCTGGCAGCATCGTGCCAACATCCCAATAAAGACCAGCCCTAGCAGCATGGTGCCCAATTCCCAATAAATACCG
>NW_025169341.1:0-1744 GCF_004010195.1 Chiloscyllium plagiosum | reverse complement strand
AACCAATCGGTGTGAAGCAAACACCATTTATTTCAACAGGGAAGATAAAATGAAATCAAAAAAAGAGGAATTTAGAATAACGTAATTCTATTGGCCAAGTTAACAGAATAATAGATCGTGGAGCGGTTACTAATGAACTGTTCCAATATAGCGCTTGGCAAAAATGAATGTTCAGACTCAGAATGTCACAAACATTTCTCCAATCCAGGAATTAAAAACAGCAGCAAGAGAAAATACAGAGAGAGTAGCAGCCAGGAGACATTCACTGAAGCTTCCAACTCTGTGTAGACCCAATATTTTCTGATGTTGCTGAGAAACCAAAACCCAGAGATCCTAATCTGTGAGAGTTGGCCACACCCATTTAAGCTGCATTAAAATAAACCCAAGGCCTCCCTCGCTGTTTACCCAGTGGTCTTAACTAGCCAGCTCGTTCAATCTCTCTCTTAAAAGAAACCAGGACAAAATAACCTCTAAAAGTTGCGGCATCATCACACTTGTCAGCACATCTAGCTGTCAAACAGGAAACAGGGGTAACCCAATTCGGCCCTTGGCCATGTCCAACCTTTGAATCAATTACACAGAAACAGAATGAGGCCATTCAGCCCGTTGAGCCACTTATATAGGAACAGAATGAGGCTATTCAGCCCGTTGAACCACTTATATAGGAACAGTAGGAGGTCATTCCCACCTCAATGCACTTACACAGGAGCAGAATAGGGTAATTGATGCTGATCCTGATGAATGGCTTAGCCCAAAACGTCGACGCTCCTGCTCTGCTTTTCCAGCAAACCACTGTCTACTCTGACCTCCAGCATGGGCAGTCCTCACTGTCTCCTAATTGATGCTCTAATATGATGACCAATTGGAGCAGAGGCTGCACAGACAGATTGCCCCACGTTGTATCTCGTGGCGCCATCGCTCATGATACACACGTGGGACATTAATGTGGTTTACTCGCGGTGAGGAGGGAAGCCACATGGCTTGTGTGAAGTCTCAAAAAGGCATGTTCCATCTCCGAGGTGACAGCCTGGTGTTCTCTATGTAGGGCGGAAGCTGGTGGGAATGGCTACCTGTTTCAGATGGAAGGTGTTGTGGCTGTTGCTGGGGCTTGTGAACAACATAATGTTCAGTACGGGTTCACACGCCGATTAGATTAGATTACTTACAGTCTGAAAACAGGCCCTTCAGCTCAACAACTCCACACCTACCCACCGAAGCGCAACCCACACAGACCCATTCCCCTACACTTACCCCTTCACCTACCACTACGGGCAATTTAACTTGGCCAATTCACCTAACCTGCACATTTTTGGTCTGTGGGAGGAAAGCGGAGCACCCGGAGGAAATCCACGCAGACACGGGGCGAATGTGCCAACTCCTCACAGTGAGTCGCCTGAGACGGGAATTGAAGCCGGGTCTCTGGCGCTGTGAGGCAGCAGTGCTAACCACTGTGCCACCGTGCCGACTTCGCATTCATGTGGGGAGAGTTAATTAAGGCATATAAACTATTAGGAAAAACACGTTAGACTGATGAATGGACTCTCTAAGTTCAAATAATGCTGATCTTATTCATGTTGATCTTGTCTAGTGCTTGTCCTGTACAGTGTATCCTGCATGCCTTACTCTGTCCAAGTCTATTTCCACCCTATGATCTGTCTGGCCATGCTTAGACAATAGACAATGGGTGCAGGAGTAGGCCATTCAGCCCTTTGAGCCTGCACTGCCATTCAATATAATCATGGCT
>NW_025169340.1:0-1744 GCF_004010195.1 Chiloscyllium plagiosum | reverse complement strand
TGCAATCTTTTAACTTCACATTCGTCGCCTCAGATTGCCTGTTACGCGTTCTCCATTCCAGACTATCTCCATTGGAACTGACTGCATTCTGTGCTCTCAGATCCAACCCTACTATTTTCTTAGCATTGTCACTAGGCGTGGTGCGGTTAATGTCTGGCCTACTGAATAAACATTACAGAAGCTCGACGTTAGCTTTTGGATAGTGTCTGCCTTCTCCAATTGGACAGTGACTCCACCATGGAACATCAGACCATAGCGTCTACAACGGTCAGTAAACCTTTAGTTCAGATGGTGCTCGTGCTTCTGTCTGCAGTTTGCCTGATGTCTCTACTACAATTGTGCAGTGGGGTCGGGCCTTTAGAATTCATTGATGCTCAATAATTCATTCAATACCAAGACGAACTATCTCATTACAGGTGCCAGTTGTGCCTTAAGTGAATTCATCCATTTGAAATAATGTTCTGATCGGTATTCATTATGTACCAGAGATTTTCTTTTAACAGTTGCAACTGAACCTCGTGGCTCCGAAACTCAATCCCTCTTCCAATAATTCTAACACACTGTACACCGTCTTAACAACCCTATCAAACTGAGTAACAACGGTCAGGGATCTATGTTCATGGACGCCAAGATCACTCTGCTCATCCACAAAGCCAAAAATATTGCCAATTTGTCCGTACTCTGTGTTCTTGTTACTCATTCCAACGTGAATCTCCTCACACGTGTTCGCATCAAACTCCATTTTCCACCTCCCAACACAACTCTGCAACTTACCTACGTCCCTCTGTAGCCTGCGACATCCTTTGCCACTGACCAGAACTCCACCAGCTTTATTAACATTCACAAATTTACTAACCCATCATTCTGTGCACTCATCCAGATGATTTATAAAAATGACAAGCAGCAGGGACTCCAAAACAGATCCTTGCGGTACACCACTATTAACTGAATTCCAGGATGCACGTTTCCCATGAGCCACAACCGTCGGACTTCTTTCAATTCGTCAATTTCTGATCTAAACCAGTAGATCTTCCTCATGCCAATGCCTTTATATTTCCACAATAGCCTACGATATGAAACCTTAACAAACACTTTATTGAAGCCCATATACACCACACCCACCACTTTACCCTCTCAAAGACTACCTTCTCAAAGACTTCAATAAGGTTTGTGAGGCACGACCCACCGTTCGTAAAACCGTGGTGTTGCTTTCTTGATGATTGTAAAAATTGTCTCCTGTAATATTTTCCAAAATTTAACCTACAAGAGACATACGGCTCTGCTCAATAATTACCAACGTTGTCTCTACACCACATGTTGAACAAGGGGCGACATTTCCCATTATCCAGTCTTTTGGCACTATTTAAAAAAAAAGTGGGGCTTTTTTTAACGTGAGACGAGAAGGTTTCAGAAAAGGATGCGAAGGACAGCCTTCTTTTCTGTCTGAACACATCATAAACATGTGTGGAATCTGCCACCATGCTAACATCGCCAAGCCCTCTGAGAAACTATGTTAACAGTGTACCTTCTGCGAAGATGATGGTTTTATTACCACAGCTGGTGTCTTTCTGAATAATTCACCTTCAAACCATGTTAGAAACCATCTTGGCAGGAGTAAGTGACAATTTGTATGTAAAGTAAGACCAGTGCATTTTTTTACTGAGATAAGAAAAACAGGAAAGACAATATACATATAAATGGCTGTGGAGTAAAAAACAAACTAGAGTGTTGTGTTTGTCTTTGA
>NW_025169339.1:0-1744 GCF_004010195.1 Chiloscyllium plagiosum | reverse complement strand
GCCATGACGGACTCCATCAACAGCTGCAGCGAAAGGGAGAGGAGAGTTCAGAGTCTGAGAACAAGAAATCTGAATCTACAGAAAATGGATCAAAGTCTGAGAACAATCGATTGCAATAGTCTAACAATTTCCAAAGGTTTACCTGAGGCTGTTTGGTATCTTTCGACATATTATAACCAATGGTCATTATCACAACGGATCAATATTTCACTTCTAATTGTTCAACATTTTTATTATCCTATCCTGGCTATCGTTGGTGTTCCTGGTAAGTCTCACTGCCCATTATTATTTCTATTAACCATTTTAAACTGATAACTTTTTTTTATAAATTTACTTTACACTTGTTTCCACTGCTATTCTTGTTGAAACTTCGAGTCCACTTATTCACTCTACAAACCACTACTAACCACATCTGTTAAATTGTTCTTCCACACTCTCCCTCTTTGCTTCTGACACTATCCCTCGTGGGTCTCTGTGTTGACCGTTAACATTTTATCTTTGAATCATGATTCATTGCATCCCTGCTCTAGTTATTTAAATATTTGTAGCCTGTAGGTCTTCTGTTTTGGTTGCAAACTCGATTTCCTTCCCAGACTCCATCCCATGCCTCAGCAACATCTGCGGCTGAGATGAGTTCCAGGTGTGATTAACCTTTTAACCATGAGCTGATTCCGGAAATCATATCCTGACCATTAATAATTTTAACAAATAACACATCCAGAATATATTTTACTGGCTTATCCCATCTACTACTTGAACCTGGAGCTATGAAATACTGTCTAAATATCACCAATAACCTGCTGAGTCAATATTCCACGTAATGTATTCGAACTGACACAAACCTCCCATCCATCCATCATTCCCCTGCATACTGAAGCATAATGTTATTGCGTTTGGCAAAGCCTTTCTGTTCGTATTCACAAGCACGTGATCACATCTGTCAGTGAAATGCCCCTCAGTCTCGGCTTGGACAAATCCAGACTGCGCTGCACAACATGACTGAATGCAGCAGAATATATCTGACAGCAGATAGGGCGCGTAGAAACGTCACAAGTACAGCAATAGTACCTCTGTAACCTCAAGATCAGCAGCAGTTTTTGATGCGCAAGATAAACAAAAGAACATATCAAACTAATCAGCTGTTTCTCCAAAATTAGTTAATCAGTCTGGTGCAATATTAAAAGTAGGCTTTAGTCAATGTTATTCAGAGAATCTTGAATTGCGAAGTAGTTATGGTTCCAAAAACCTTTAAATGCAGTAGACCAACAGATTTAAATGAGTTTCAGACAGAAAGGACGATGATTATCCCCTCCCTCATCAAAACAAACAGGAATGAACATAGCGGTTAGCAGAAATTGGAATGTGGTTTGAAAGAACACACTGAGACACAATTTGTTTGCTAAAAAAAAACATGAGATGTAACCACGTAACATTTTTGGGACTGAACAAAACTCAAGTTCTTGAGAAAAGTAAAAGGTTTCCTGAACTAGTGGGGAAGAATGCATTCATTGACAGTTAAAATGGTGCAAGTGCACCTGGCAAATGCTACTTAAATATAGCATTCTTTGTGGAAACCTCAAAAAGAAAGATAAGGAAGTCTGGGAAAACATTATGAAGGACAGGGGTGCCCACAAGCTTGTATCTCAATGATCAGAGAGTTTGAAATGCATAAGATGACATACCAGAGAGGCAACTGCAGACGGCTAATTTTTCACTGCTGACCAACACTAATCAAAGTGGCTGC
>NW_025169338.1:0-1744 GCF_004010195.1 Chiloscyllium plagiosum | reverse complement strand
GATAGCATAATGACACTCATGGAGATCAACTGGTTTGACGACAATCTGTCAATAGAGAGCCGTAGATTCCTGTCATCCGCTTAATTGTGAACGTATGTAGCTAATTAATCATGTCATTGATTTGTAAATGTCAAAGAGCGGAATTAAACAAATGTATAAAAGTGTATATTTACCTTTGTTCAGGGAACACCTTTTTAGATTTTGATAAAGGGTCAGTTAGAAACGAAACGTCAGTTCGCTTCTATCCTTACGGATGCTGCCAGACCTGCTGAGATTTTCCAGCATTTTTTCTTTTGGCTTTAGATTCCAGCATCCGCAGTAATTTGCTTTTTTTAAGATTTTGAGCTGGCCTGTTCGCACTGGTGCAACAGCACTGACATCGTTGATGCAGGAAGTGAGTTTTTGAATGTCCTCTGAATTATTAGGCCATTGCACCCAATGTACGTCTCTAAAGGCCTGTATCTCAACAAAGGAAGGCAAGTGAAGCATTCACCTTTCGTTGTCCAGATATCTGATTAGGCTGATGGAAGTGCACATCAAGATCACTCTGGTCCTTATGGTTTCACAGAGTCCTACCTCTAATCATGAATTCTGAATCATCCTGAATTCATGACTCGCGGAAATTTAGATTCTATTAACTCGTCCATGTGTTTAGTTAGGAATAATCTAATCGCCAAGGATGAATTACTGAAAGATTAAACTGTTGAACAGTTTGCGGGGAATGTGTTACACTGTTGGCCTGAGACAATTAAGGCCTTGAAACACGTAAAAACACGTAATTAGTGCTGGTTTCCAAGTTAATTGCTGGTTAGAAATTAAGTGCCGAGCCAGGTGATCAGTTTTCCCCGACTCTGCCCATTCTATCCAATATGAACATTCTGGCGATTGCCATCGATCAGACATGCAGCTGGTCTCCGTATACAAATATGATGGCAACAAGAGAAGGTCAGAGACGAGGAACCGTGTAGTGAACGACTAAAAGTAGACTTTCCAAATTCTGCATTCCTCCTCAGAGCCTCTAGTCAGGTGTGTGACGATAATGATGTCGATATATGAACATTAAGAAGAATCGTGATGCCATCCAGAACAAATGAACCCAACTGATTGGCATGACATTCACAAACAATGATATCTTCAAAGCCAACTCCAACAATCAACGGTGCACACTATGTACAAGATGCACTGCCAAATTTGAACAACAATTCTGAGACGGAACTTTCTGAATCCGCGGCCATTCTTAACTTGAACAATTGCTACACCAGTTCCTGCAAAAGTATTTCCAAGCCAAGCAACAAACTAGGTTGAAAGTGCATTGTCTAGCAATCACGATTGCTTAATCAAAATCAATCATTTCCTTCTGAACAGTCGGGTGGATATGCACACAGCTCATGGTTTGTCGCTGTTCTCGGAGGCAGATCGTACCCAACTACTCATGGCAACTTAGGGTCTGACAACCGGGCGGCACGGTGGCTCAGTGGTTCGCACTGCGGCCTCACAGTAACAGTGACTCGGGTTCAATTCCTGCCTTGGGCAACTGTCTGTGTCGAGTTTGCACATCCTCCCCGTGTCTACGTGGGTTTCCTCCGGGCACTCTGGTTTCCTCCCACAGTCCAAAGATGTGCAGGTTAGGTGAATTGACCATGCCAAATTGTGCATATTGTTAGGTGTAGGGGAATGGGTCTGCGTGGGTTGCGCTTCTGAGTGTCGGTGTGGACTTGTAGGGCCGAAGGGCGTGTTTCACCAT
>NW_025169337.1:0-1744 GCF_004010195.1 Chiloscyllium plagiosum | reverse complement strand
TATCACTCTCAGACTGACAATCTGTGTCATGTCTCTGCTATCACTCTCAGACTGACAATCTGTGTAATGTCACTGTTATCACCCTCAGACTGACAATCTGTGTCATGTCTCTGTTATCACTCTCAGACTGACAATCTGTGTAATGTCTCTGTTATCACTCTCAGACTGACAATCTGTGTAATGTCTCTGTTATCACTCTCAGACTGACAATCTGTGTCATGTCACTGTTATCACTCTCAGACTGACAATCTGTGTCATGTCTCTGTTATCACTATCAGACTGACAATCTGTGTAATGTCTCTGTTATCACCATCAGACTGACAATCTGTGTAATGTCTCTGTTATCACCATCAGACCGACTCTCTGTGGGATTACAGCCCTTTCATGATAGCTGTGCTCCTTTTGTGCAGGATGCCATTCCGAATGAGGTGTGGGTAACAAAGTAGAAAGTCAGTCAGGCAGAATTGAGAAATCACTGTAATTTATTGAATCCGTTAAAACACCGCCCAAGTCTTGGCAATACATTGACCTCCGTGAACCCTCGTTGAGAGCTCCAGGCACTGGCTCGATATGGAGTCATGAGAAAGCTTGAATCTGTTTGCCTGAGTATCACACGTCCAGCTCCCTTTACACATCATGTTGTTGTAGCCAATGCCAGTCCCATCTCTGCAGACAGCCCGTCCTCTCTGTGCGTGCCATGTTGGTTTCTGAATGTCTGCATTATCCCAGATTCCTGATTATCAACGGGAGTGGAATTATGGGATTCTGGGATAGGGCTGAGACTAGGAAACTAGGAATCAAATTCCTAGACAGCATTGGGTTGGGCATCACCGGGGTTTCTGGGATTGTGCTGAGATTCGGAAACTGTGCGTGAAGTGTTGAAATTCCAGATTGAATTGGGCTGAGTAAATGGGATTGGAATCTGATCTGTCCAGGGCTTGGGTCTGGTGAGAAACGGGAATAAATGCGAGGGTAATAATGGAACGTGGGGATGGGGAGAGTGGTAAAGGGGATGGGAGAGGGAGTTGAGGTTGGATTGTGAACTCCTGTACTACAGGAAGGCGCCCTGGTGTCAGTCATCCAGTTGGCACAACAGTGCGACTCCCCGGGTGACCCAGTAACTGGCAGCAACATGCGTGGGCAGATTGATGGGAGTGACAAAGTTGGTGGAATGGCCAGTGGATGAGAGCGTCCCTGCCCGCTGGGAGGTCCGATACAAGGGGCACTCATAAACCCTCTTCCCAGAGAGCTCTGCCGACTTCCGGTCAATCTGAAATCAGACAAGCTGCGTTCAGCCCACACTCAGGATATTGGAACCTGCATCAACACGCTGTTATACCTCAGCCCCTCCAAACCCTCCGAGGGACTCCCCTCAGACCCCCCTCCGAGGGACTCCCCTCAGACTCCCACTGTGAGGGACTCTCCTGTGAGGGACTCCCCTCAGACACTCCCCCTCCGAGGGACTCCCCTCAGACACTCCCCCTCTGAGGGACTCCCCTCAGACTCCCCTCCGAGGGACTCCCCTCAGACTCCCCTCCGAGGGACTCCCCTCAGACTCCCCTCCGAGGGACTCCCCTCAGACTCCCCTCCGAGGGACTCCCCTCAGACTGCCCTCCGAGGGACTCCCCTCAGACTCCCCTCCGAGGGACTCCCCTCAGACTCCCACTGTGAGGAACTCTCCTGTGAGGGACTCCCCTCAGACTCCCCTCCGAGGGACTGCCCTCAGACACTCCCCCTCCCAGGG
>NW_025169336.1:0-1744 GCF_004010195.1 Chiloscyllium plagiosum | reverse complement strand
GCTCACTACATTCGCAACGTAGTGACTACTACACAATGACATGGCCACCAGGCCTGCACCACTGGAGAGAATGACAAAGACCGAGAAATGATAAAGGGAAGGAGATACCTTATTTTACTCTTTAGTATATCTGAATCTTTCATGCTTTCATTGGCTACTCGGCTTGTTTATGATATGTATGTGCGAATTAAAATGATTGAGTTTTATCCCTCTGATTCAGATCACCGAATGATAACAGTACGTGTATCTGCCATGATACAGCTCATCAGCATATGTGCCAACATTTTCCATTGCACTGGAACACAGCAACAATTCGGAAATGAGCTCAATTATACTCTGAAGTGTCTATGCAAATGCATTGTAAAATTAGTAATAGCTTCTGACCGTTTACAGCGAGTGTGGACTTGCCCCTGGCTCAAATATGCAGACTACAACACTGGAACAATGTCGAAGACAGAGTAATCCTCAATGTGCAAGCAAGTTTACATATCACCGCAGTCATTAGCTGGGGTATTGTCTTAGTGAGTGACAAGTATGAGGCGGTGAATTCCTTGAATGGACAAGTTATGTGTTGAAACCTGCGGTGTGAATGCGGCATTTAGTGTGTCGTACATTCGGCTCTGCGTTGTTTCCTTCATTCTTTTTGTTGTTTTTGTTGTTAAAAATATGCATACATAAGCAATGCGTTAAATATTTATCTCGATACACAATTAGCCTGTTCTCTTCAGTCACTTTCGACTTGTTTTTTTTTTATTCGTATCCCCGAATGTAGACACAATTACATGAGGCAGAACTGCATTTGCGGATTCGAGAATACCGGGATTCTGTCTGAAGAGGTATGCAAGGGACTGATTATATCGAACGGTCGATGTAGGAAAAGAAGATAACACTGCATGTTTTGTTGGCATGATGACAGAAATTCCAATGGAAGCTAGAAAGCGGAATCATGGGTAGGTTAGGGAGAAAGTCCCAGATCTGTTTTTAAAAAAAAACAAACAGACGTAAAGCTCATTCACATAGGTCAGGAGTAGCAGGCAAAGAAGTTATGATATGAGGCGATAGAAGATCATCTCAGTCTGCAACGCTGGAGGATGACAGGATTTGTATTCCTGAAAAGGTATTGATGGAAAAGCTATTGGTAACAGGAATTCATGGTGAGAGTACAAGTGCTCAGTTACGTAAAGTGAGGCTACAATGTCAAGAGAAGAATGTAGAATTTGTGGTAGGGGCCCTTGACAAACTCTCAGCTCGAGGAATACAGTTTCGCCTCGCGAATGATATATTAGATTCACCGGTAGTTGTGCTGCCTGCTGGAGTTGAAATGGCAGCGGAGGTGCAAGCAACTGAAGAAATTCAGAACATTTATTCAGGAGTATTCCCTCATTGTGTAGTAACAGGATCGCAGAATCACAAGCTGAAGTAGGAGAAATCAAAAGGCACAGATAAGTAAGCTGAATCAGCTTTCTCAGAGACTTTGTTTGATTAGGCAAGTGCGACAGAACAGGAGAAAATAAGTAAAAATGCAAGTTCCTTTACCTCTGTTGAGTCTATTGAGTTGCAGTAGGAAGATGAGATCTTAAAGTGCTTATAACAAAAACATTTGAACAAGGAGTATATTTGCTTCCCTGGGTCTGTTATTACGTAACAAGTCGTGTCTTAATGAGGAAATGGAAACCGTCACATATTGGAACAGATGAGAATGGGCACAGGTACATCAAATTGGTTTGCCAGTAGGCATAGAACG
>NW_025169335.1:0-1744 GCF_004010195.1 Chiloscyllium plagiosum | reverse complement strand
GACTAGGTGAAAGTGAGGGAGGGAAGCAAATTGGAAGTGAAATCGATGTTTATTTCCATTTCAGGAAAGAGAGGGAAGCAGATTCCATTATATTATTTATGTATTGGAGAAAGAGTTGTGGATGGGGCTGGAAAAGAACTGGAACAGGGAATGGTCAACGTACCCCATGAAGAAACGGGTTTGACTGGGGCGTATCCATGCACCCCCCTCTGTGTGTCAGGAGCAGGCTGAAGCAATGGGTCTGCCCGGGCAGTTCTGTTTGTGGATTTTCAAGAGGAGATTCAAGTGAGCTCTGCTATCAGAGGACCATCAGCTTGGGTACTGTTATGTGGGGGCAAGTAGAGTGGGAGTGACCAGATCAAATGTGGTCAGTTTATCATAGTTGATACAATGGCCTGATGTGCCATTGTAACGACAATGGTCATGGACCAGCAGGTGACATGAGGAGGTATCTGAGAGCTGGCGCTCAGTCTCTGCAATGTAGAGGTTAGTCCACCAGACTACAGCAACACCACCCCCACCAGCACAGGCTGAATAACAAAGTCAGGGTTGGATCAAAGCACACGGTGTACAGCCTGTTCAGAGTGTAATTTGTGGATTTGGTGAGGGTATGCAGAGAAACTAAAACAACCAATGTCACATCGAGCATTCTCAATGAACAGATTGAGTTCAAGCAAACACCAGAGTGAGAGGTTCAGGTGGGCGGAGAGCATTGGAACTTGGCAAAGTGTCTGTGGGACAGAGAGTGGAATATTTGCCCAAAGAAATGGGCACCAAGGAGAAGACGGAGGAAGAAGAGTTCAGCATCATGCCCTGCCCGAAATTCATTAAAGTGGGGACAGAGCGGGATAAAGTTGAAACCTTTTCTAAGTACAGATTTTTCAACATCAGAGTGCGGAAGGTTTGGAGGGATGGTGCAGATACGACAGCAGGTGCATTTGGGGGAGGGGATTCAGTCAAAGTGAAGGGCACGGGTCGGGAGGCAGGTTTCAAGGGGTCATAGGCATCTCTGTATTATTGCATCTTGTGGGCCTCATATATCTGATGAGCATGGCGAATGAGCCGGAGAAAGAAATAGAATTGGGGAGTGGTGCAGCCTTGAGCCAATGGGATGTGATGCTTTTGGACAGATAAAATGTTGATATCACTGGCACTGACATCACAGGATCAGTCCTCAACAAGTAACTGGTTGAAAATAATCTGAATCGTAATATTATTGTAATTCCCTGATTTCATTGGGGTGACACTCAACCAGCAAGGTCTTACTTTTCTGAGATTTTAGACCAAACTGTAAAAACATAATATATATTGATATTATTAACAGGACAAAGTCATCCATGTTTTTGGAAGGTACTAGAAGGGCATAGTGTATTTGTCATTCCCAAAAGCTCTGGGGAAGGTGTCATTGCTCAGTGAGGAAATTGCCAGCACAGAATTTCCTCCGATTCCCATTGACCACAGTTTACTCAGGGTCCCTGATGCCACATGAGTCAAACACTACATTGATTCAAGGGAAGTGACTCTGATCTCACCTCAAATGACCTTTGGAAAATCCTTAAAATAATAAAAAGCAAAAGGATAGAACATGGCTTGTTTGAACAGTGTGTTCACTGTCCTCACAAAATTTAAAGGAAAGCTGATACATGGACTTCTGATTCTGAGGAGAGATTGATCCTATTTGTGATGAGGCTGTTTGGTTAAGTACTGTGGCACAGAGACAGAAAAACACTCCACTCTGTACCAT
>NW_025169334.1:0-1744 GCF_004010195.1 Chiloscyllium plagiosum | reverse complement strand
CTAAAGGAGATAACAAACAGGGCGACTCATGTTACAATCAGCATAAGCAAAACGTATGGCGATACTGCGGCTTTAAGTGATGTGTTTTGTCCTGGTTTCTTTTTGAGAGAAACTGAGGGACTGATGCTGAGCAGTCTATAAGAAGTCTATAACTTTGAATCATTAGTGTGTTTTCATCAAAGTTGGAGCAATAGAAGCAGACTGAATAATTGTGTTAATCCTCCCACCAATAGAACAAGTGTTCGTGATTTTTTTTCTTTCTTTTGTTGAACTTTAAAAATAAAGCTAAAATAAATTGTGTTTTGCTTTACGTTGTGTATTTTGAACAATCCAATTGCATGTAGAACACAACGCAAACAATTTAGGGTCTACTTTACCTACTTAACGTGTTTGGAGGGTGTCTGGTCTGGGACATAACACAAGTGATAAACATAACTCAGCGATACCACTATCAACGGAAGAGATCGAAGTTCTTCAGTCTTGGCACATCAGGTTGTGAACAGTGGTGCACAAGTAACCAACACACAGGAAGTGGAGGTTCTACCAATATTGCCATCCCCGACTTTGTTAAAGCTTAACACTTCCATGAAAAATAATTCACGATAGACGACAGTGTAAACAGTCGAGGGAATAATCACTCTCAGTTTTTCTTCTTGTGGTCTCCAGCATCACAGATGCATTTCTTCAGACATGCGATTTAAAGTCGTGAATGCAGATACAGTTCCGCTGTGCAAAAAAGACGCTTGGAGTAATGCATGAATGTGGACGGTTTGGAGGAATATGGGCCATGTGCAGGCAGGTGAGGGATTATGAAAGGTATGGATTGGTTCAACAGAAAGATCTGTTTCCATGCTGTATGACCATGACACTGTGACTCTTCTAAGAAAAGTCTGGACGCGCTCGATACTGCAAAGGAAGTGGATCCTGAAAACGTAGCAGCAATAGCACTGAGTATGTCTGCTCCACAATTTGAAGAAATCCAAATAAAGGTGTTCCAGTGCAATGACAACATTGGCAGCCACACGATGATGTCACAAATTGCTCAAGTATCGCCTGTATACAAAAGCAAGACAAATTCAACCCAGCCAGTTAAGACCCATCGGTCTCCACACAACAATCAGTGGAAATGAATAAGGTGTCATTAACAGCGCTATCAAGCACCAACCTTCTCAATGGCGCGCGATTTGGGCTCGCTCAAGGACACTCAGCTCTTCACCTGCTTTCGTTCTGACATGGACAAAATAATTGAATTCCAGGCGTGTAATACAGCTGACTGTATCAAGGCTGCATTTGACCGAATGTGGCAACAAACATCCTGAGTCAAACTGGAATCAACGGACATCAGGGACAAATTCATTGCTGATTGCAGTCATACGAAAATGAATGCTTTTATTGTCAAGGTGCAGTGGGAAGCACTTCTACATGGCACCATTTTGAGATACACAAACAATAAAATAAAATTGTAAAAAAGAAGTTCCTTTCATTCAGGTTGTGTCTCAACTATGGCTGCAGGTTTTCAGCAAGATCTTTGGAAGGTTTTCTGTTCTTCAAGGCGTCTAGCTGTATGAATAACATCGGCAACGCCGATGCACCAAGAGACTCTGACTCTACTGCTGTCTGAAACCGCTAAGAGTCCTTGCTCCAAGCCTACCGTGGCAGGATGAAGATGTTTGCATGTCTATAATATCAACTCCAAGACATCTGTGTGGAAATTTCTTAGCGTAGTGCCTCAGTCACTAACGTC
>NW_025169333.1:0-1743 GCF_004010195.1 Chiloscyllium plagiosum | reverse complement strand
AATGTAGGCATCCCTTGATGTGATGAACTGTTGTAAAATATAAAATAGGAACTGCTGTAGATTCTTCTCTCCATAGAGCTTTCTAACCCATCCATTAGAACGATAGCTGATCCTGTGTCTCCACAGCATACTCCTACCCTCTTCATTATTTTAGTAGCTAAAAATCCTGATTTTTTTTCAGTTTCTTTGCTTCCACAGCCTTATGTGGGAAAGGATTCCCCAGGTTCACCAACCTCTAAGTGCAGATATTTATTCTCATCTCAATGCAGTGTGACCTGCCTGTACCTAATACTGTGGCCCCTTGCTTTACACATCAGAGCCAGGCGAATTATCATCCCTGCTTCCAATCTGTCTCACCCTGTCAGAGTTTTAGATATTTCACTGGGATTGCCACATATTTTCCAAAACCCGATGGAATACAGGCCCAGTCGCCCCAAACTGTTCTCCCCAACATGCCTGTCATCCCAATGATCAGTCTGATTATCCTTCGCTGCTCTCCGTCATTGTCAGATTTGTCCTTTATTAGGTCAGGAATCCAACACTGCACACGATATTGCACCATATTTGAGATGTGGTCTCACCAAGGCCCTGTACAGCTTCAGTAAGACACCCTTACTCCTGGACTCAAATCCCCTTGAAATGAAGGTCATCACACCATTTATTTTCCTACCTGCTTTATTTTCCTGCAATAATTCTTTCAGGGAGACCAGATGCTTTTCAATGTTACAGCTACCCACGTGGTGTGTCTGTGTATCCTGGTCAGCGTGCCAATGCCAGAACCAGTATTGACTTCTGGATTCAGAAGTCACTGCCCTGCATGGGCCTCGGAGAGCTGAGCAGAAGGAAACAACAAAAGGAAGCACAATTCCCTTTGTAGATCAATACGTTTCAACTAATCCCTTTTCAATTGGTAGGTTGACAAACTATTGTTCCCACCAAAGGGCACAGCTTCACCTCTACTCAGTCTGCTCTCCATCTGCCACATATGTGCCCATTCACCCCACTTGTGTCAGTCACCTTGGAGACTTTTTACAACGTCCTCACCCATTTACAATCACACATCCTTTAGCGCTGTCAATGTATTGGATGTAATTCCTTCAACCGAATGCTTAATTGGTATTGTGAACAGCTGGGGCCCAAGCACCGCTCCCTGCGATACCTCAGCAACCTTCCTCTGATACAAAAAAGTTTTTTTTTTCAATTTATATATTTTATGGATCTGGGTGTCACCAGCATATATTGCCTGCCCCTTGTTGCCCTTGCGAGAGTGGTGCTGAGCTGCCTTCTTGAACTGCTGCAGTCGTGAGTTGGGAAGATGGTGTCTGAGAAACTTTGGTGTATCTTTTCAGTGTAGCTTGTCGATAGTGCACACTGCTGCTGCTGAGCGTTGATTGTGCAGCATTGTGGATGAAATGACAGTCAAACTGGCTGCTGTGTCCTTGATGGTATCAAGCTTCTTGAGTGTTGTTGGGGCTGCACTCATCTCGGCAAATGGGGAGTATTCTATAACACTTCTGATTTATGCCTTGTAGATAATAGACAGACGTTTGGAAGTCAGAAGGTGAGTTACTCGCCGCAGTATTCCTAGCTTCTGACATTGTCTTGTAGTTACCGTGTTTGCGTGGCGAGTCCAGTGAGTTTCTGAGCAATGATTACCCCCCAGGATTTTGATACTGGGGGATTCAGTGGTGGCACCACTATTGAATGCTGAGCGGCAATGGTTAGATTGTATTTTAGTGGTGA
>NW_025169332.1:0-1743 GCF_004010195.1 Chiloscyllium plagiosum | reverse complement strand
TCACTGTTCGACTGGGACAACACTACTATTATAAGACAAGCCAGACAGAGATCAGCCAGGGAATTCCTAGAGACATGGCACTCATCCACAGATTCAATCGACCTGGACCCAATATACCGGCCACTGCAGCGGACAGCTGGAACTGACAACTGGAAGCGGCAGATACAAATCACTATAAGTGCCGGAGGAAAGACCACAGAAGTGCTTCACAGGAGGCTCCCAAACACTGAGGATGTCACCTAGACAGGGGACGAAACGTCTGCAACACAAATTCCCAGCTCGGCGAACAGAACCACAACAATTAGACTGAAATTTTGCAAGAATGGACAGAAGTTTATCGGCTGGTCTTTCCTGGCTTTCTCAGCCCTGGATATCTTTAGCATCGCGGATTGAAGACGAAACGTCTGCAACACAAATTCCCAGCTCGGCGAACAGAACCACAACAATTAGACTGAAATTTTGCAAGAATGGACAGAAGTTTATCGGCTGGTCTTTCCTGGCTTTCTCAGCCCTGGATATCTTTAGCATCGCGGATTGAAGATGTACTGATGGTTATTCAAGCTGGTTACTATCCTATCCTTGCTATAGTTTGTAAGTCACTCGAGCTGTCTAGTGAAACGTTCTGAACTGTATTGATGCTCATGATATGTAAATTTTGGAAAGGTGCTAATCAACGTTTGCATTTCCAATCAATAATTCCATTCCTTAGAAATTATAACTCGCAAATTACTCAATACAAATTGCTCACCGATATCTGGGGATGAAACAGACTGTTCTCAACTTCCTTGATTCATTTTCTCCTGTACAGTTTACATCTACATAGCCTCCACGCTCACCAATCCTTTCGAGTATCACCATTATGACGTCCAGGGTCCGCTTCAGCCTCAGTGCAACGCCTGAATAAACCATATTTTTTTCATTTGTTAATTCCGGATACAGCTGTTTCAAGAGCCTTCTTACCCCGAGTCCATTGCAAACTAATCGCACCTGAAATGTTTAACTTGTTCTCTGGACAAAATCTGAAAGATGGGAAGACAGTGTATGGTGGTCACACCATTGGCTCATAATCTAGAACCACAGAATGATAATCTCTTGATATCGGCTTGCCTCATGTCCATGAAAGAAAGCAGTGGGTCATCCTTCTCTGGTCAAGTCTCTGTGTAACTGCAAACCCACAGCACTGTGTTTTACTATTTACTGTCCTGTGGAGCAACTGAACACTCAGTTCAAGTAAGGCATACGATGCTGGCTTGATCAGGCTTGCACACATCCCGTAAGGGCAGATCAAAAGGAATGATACCTCCCTTCCTCTGCCTCTCTCCTAGATTCCTGCAGCTGATTTCCATTCAGATAGGTGGCCATTCACTGTTTTAGATGGATTTTTTGTGATTGAATCTCTCGCCGAGAGTGATGTCCATCTAGATAGGCACCTCCTGTGCTGGCTTTATTGATGCTGACCTACAGATTTAAGGATGTTTTAAATTTTAATCAGTGACAGTGCATCATAAATGAATAGTTTCCTATTTCACACAAAAGAAACGGAGCCAGCTAAGTGAGGGAAAGGAATTATTGCGATCGAACCTGAGAGTGTTGTTGAGGCACTATTTGGGGCATTGTGGGCAGGTTTTCTCTCCTTTATAAGGTGTGAGCTCCTTACCTCAGAGAATGAACAGGGGTTCCACCAGCTTAATCTCGTGATGATAGCGCCATGAGGAGTGAGTGAAAGTTGATCGGAAGCGCTGT
>NW_025169331.1:0-1743 GCF_004010195.1 Chiloscyllium plagiosum | reverse complement strand
GAAAAAGGTTTTGTGAATTACACATGAAATAAGCTAAACTATCATGCTATTCAGACGGATGAAAGACTCAACAGACAATCAATATATTTTTTAATGTATAATTTCAGTTACATCACACTATGTTTTTGCAATAAATTCTGTGCCTTGCAATTGTGTCCTCCAAAATCACCTGATGAAGGAGCGGCTCTCCGAAATCTAGTGTGCTGCCTATTAAACCTGTTCGACTATAATATGGTGTCATGTGATTGTTAACTTTAAAAAGAGAGGTAGTCAAATGATGGGCAATTATAGACCAGTTAGCTTACCCTCTGTAGATGGGAAAATACTTGAGTCTATTATCAAGGACGAAATAGAAAGGCATCTAGATATCAATTGTCCTATTTGGCGGATGTAGCAATTAATCATGAAGAGTAAATGATACTTAACTAATGTTTTTGAATTCTATGATGACATTATGGACATTATGGACAACGGAGACACAGGAGATGTAGTGTATCTAGATTTAGAAAAGGCATTCGACAGGATGCCACCCAAAAGGCTGCTTCATCACATAAAGATGCAATATGTTCTGAGCAAAATATAGGATACTTTAACCAACATGAAGCAAAGAGGGAAATAATGCATGCTTGAAAAAAATGGCAGTGACAAATACTGCAATTGTTCACAATTTACATTGGTGAATTGTACTTGGGGACAACTTTTCGCATGTGGAAGTCTGCGGATGTCACTAAGATCAGTGGTAGGGCAAAATGTGCGGAGGACTATGAAATTTTGCTGGGGACAGATGAATTAAACGGCTGCAGAAAGGTTTGGCAGATGGAGTATAATTTTAATAAATGTGAAGTCATCTATTTGGTTATAAATTACAGTAAAAAAATCTGAAGTGTAAAAAAAAGTAGCACACAGCTATGCAGAGAGACCTCGGTGTCCATGTGCATGAAGTACAGAAAGGTGGCAAACAGGTGCAACAGGTAATTAAGAAGGCAAACGGAATTTTGTCCTTCATTAAGAAAGGGCTTAATATTAAGCTCAGGAAGGTTATGTATTTCTATACAGGTCCTGGTGAGGCCACATCTTGAGTACTGTGTGCAGTTTTTGTCTCCTTACTTGAGGAAGAATGCGCTGGCTCTGGAGGTGATGCAGGGGAGGTTCACGAGGTAGATTCTGGAAATGACGGAGTTGCCGTCTGGGGAGATAATGCATTGATTGCAATTATATTCACTGAAATTCAGAAGCATGGGAGGGAGTCTTACGGAAACATATAAAATTATAAAGAGAATACATAAGATAGACCTAGCGAGGATGCTTACATTGGCGGCTGAAACTAGGACCGACTGAAACTAGGACAGGCTGAAACAATCGAACTCAGCACCGCCTTCCTAACCTGCAATCTTCTTCCTGACCTCTCCGCGCCCACCCCAGTCTGACCTATCACCCTCACCTTGACCTCTTTCCACCTATCGCATTTCTGACGCCCCTCCCCCAAGTCCCTCCTCTCTACCTTTTATCTTCACCTGCTGGACACACATTCCTCATTCATGAAGAAGGGCTTATGCCCGAAACGTCGATTCTCCGGTTCCCTGGATGCTCAGGCTTTCTCCAGTTAATACTTAGAACTGGAAAACTGTATCCACCACAAACTGGAGAGTTAATAATTAAGGACACTTTCCGAGAGAAACAGCATTCACCTGCCTCCAATCAACTGTTACTACTCCCGTTCCACTCCCGAAAGGTCCACTTCCG
>NW_025169330.1:0-1743 GCF_004010195.1 Chiloscyllium plagiosum | reverse complement strand
TTGTTACTCGATACTTAAAATCTCTGTTTTCTTTGATAATCCCTCCCCACATCTCCCTGCATCTCTTCTTTCCACCTTTTTGCAATATGAAGATCATGACCGTAAAGAATACACCAAATCTGACCTAACCAACATTTGATTCTTCTAGCAATGGGCACCAGTGGTCACATTGCTTTTTCAAATTTTCTGTTCTGGACCTGTCAAGGGTTCCAAACGGTTTTTTAACAACTCCTTCCATAATTGCACTGACAGTACAGTTATACCCCAAGGACTGTAGCAGTTCAGAAAGGCAGGCTCACTGCCACAGTCTTAAGGGCAATTAGGGATAGAAAGTAAATTGCTTGCCCAGCCAGGCATATATAATTCCTGGGACTGGCAAAGATGACTTTTTTTGGTGGGTAAAAAAGTGAAAGGAGGGCAAGATATTTTGGGTGCCCTTGGTTATTCAAAGGATGAAATTAAATAAAATTTTGCTCATTAGTGATTACAAGCAAATAATAACTTGGGGATGTTGAGGACTTGAGATGAATCAATTTCAAAATATTTTTCTGAATAAAATGAACATTTGGAAAGGTGCTGTAGTAGGTAGAATTATGTGCTGTGGCTGTGAAGTTAGAGAACTCTGCTATCTCATTGCAAATCACTGCCATCCAGGTAAATAAAAGTTCATTCATACATTAAAATCAACCACCTGGGATGGTATTTGTTCAAGCTGTTTGTGTTATGCCATCGCCTGGGGTAGGATTTGAAACACAATCTTCTCGAAACACACCCTTCTTCATCCACAGCTAATCACAGAGATCAGCCTCTTACCCTCAGGGAATTGAACCCTGGTCTTTTTTATGGTCGGTGGGAATACTAATCTTTCTGCTAACAATAAGCTTTCTATGGTATTTGTTCAACAGATTGAAACAATGAATTTTATTAATTCACCCAAGGCAGGCAACTGGTTATGCTGGTACAACCTATTACCTGAGTTTAGCAGAAAAACTGCCTACCTGTGTATGAAGTAACCAGTTTACCTGGTAATCGTTTAAATCTTTGTTTCTCCCTTTTTCTGTAAACTTCAAGGCAATTTATAATCCAACCTCAACCATTTCAGCCTCAGAATTCCTGTTTACATTATAATGGCTATGTGTGCAGCGACTCAGACACAGTCTTTAGAATTCTTTTCCATAATTTGTCTTCTGTCTTAAGATACTGCTTAAGAGCTAACCCTTTAACAAAGCTTTTGTTCACTTTATAGTGATACCTATTCCGCTGCATGTAAAATTTGTAATTTTTGTGTTCTGGTATGTTTTTCTACAACAACATATTCCATAAAACAAAATAGTGTCACCCTTATGACCAATAATTAGCTTAAAGAAAGTTAATAATATACTGTTGGGTTCTTGTCCAACTGGCAAACTAGCACTTCTACTTCCAAAGAATGAATAAAACAAACATTACAAGAGAATTCTTTCTTCAGGACAGTTATTGAGAAGGGTGGCACACAGTGAATGAACATGATTACTTGCAATAGAGCCAATCAGAAATAGCAAAATTACTGATCAGAATGAGAGCCAAACCATCTGACATGATAACATGAACACTGTTATCACCAAGTACTCAACCTTCACTGGGGAGGTTGAGTGGATCATCAATTTGATCAGGAACTCAATTGGATCAAGAACATAATTGCAGTGATTACCAGAATAGGCTAGCTTTATGCCCTTTTACTTTATTTCACCCTATCTGGCAAAT
>NW_025169329.1:509-1743 GCF_004010195.1 Chiloscyllium plagiosum | reverse complement strand
TTGGTGAAGGCAGGAGAATGTGTCTGAGAAACAATTTAGCTGTGACCAACCCACACAGCAGATCCAAGGGTCTAAATGGCCTAATTCTGTTCCAATTTCCTATTTTGTGAACGGATTCATTTTGGAAGTCGAATTCGAATGCAGATTACTGGGTCAAATGTAGGATTCATCGCAGTGTAGAGTAACAAAGAATCTTGGGGTCCATGTCTTCAGGTCTCTCATTTGCCACTTAAGTTGATAGGGTTGTTAAGAAGATGCTTGGTGTGTTGGTTTTCATTAGCAGGGGGACTGAGTTGAAGAGCCGCGAGATAATGCTGCAGGTCTAGAAAGCTCTGGTGAGACCACAATGAAATGTTCTGGTCGCATCATTATAGAAAGGATATGGAGGCTTTAGAACGGGTGTAGAGGAGATTTACCAGAATGCTGCCTGGACTAGAGGGCTCGTCTTATGAAAAAAGGTTGAGGGAGCTATGGCTTTTCTCATTGGAGTAAAGAAGGATGAGAGGTAACTTGATAGAGCTGAACAAGATGGTGAGAGTTACAGACAGCGTAAATAGCCAGAAACTTCTTCCCAGGGTGGAAATGATTGTGACGAGGTGAGCATAATTTTAAGGTGTTTGGAGAAAGGTTTTGGAAGATGTCAAAGGCAGTGAGACACCAGCCCCACTCCCCCTCTCCACAAACCAGGTCCCAGGTACTGTGAGACAGCCGTGCTAACCACTGAGACACCAGCATCCCTCCCCCTCCCCCAAAACCGGGTCCCTGGTACTATGAGACAGCCGTACTAACCACTGAGAAACCATGCACCCCCTCCCATTCCCCCCCAAACCGGTCCCAGGTACTGTGAGACAGCCGTGCTAACCACTGAGACATCATGTCCCTCTCCACCTCCCCCCAAAACGGAGCCCTGGTACTGTGAGACAGCCGTGCTAACCACTGAGGCACCATTCCCCCGTCCCCGCCCCCTCCCCCAAAACGGAGGCACTGTTCTCGGTAATACTGGGGAAAATGTAATTAAAAGTGATGAGCTTAGAGCTATGATGTTGTAGCCATAACAGAGACATGGGTTTCTCAGGGGCAGGAATGGTTGCTGGATGTTCCTGGGTTTAGAATATTTAAAAAGAATAGGGAGGGGGTAAAAAAAGGAGAGGGTGTAGCACTGCTAATCAGAGAGTGTATCACAGCTACAGAAAGTACCATTATCGAGGTGTGTCTGCCTACTGAGGCAGTATGG
>NW_025169329.1:0-472 GCF_004010195.1 Chiloscyllium plagiosum | reverse complement strand
TAGGGAGGGGGTAAAAAGAGGAGGGGGTGTAGCACTGCTAATTAGAGAGTGTATCACAGCTACAGAAGGTACCATTATCGAGGTGTGTCTGCCTACTGAGGCAGTATGGGTGGAAATTAGGATCAGTAAGGCAGCAATCACCTCATTAGGGGTTTACTATTGGCCCCCCAATAGAAGCAGGGAGATTGAAGAAAGCATAGGTCGGCAGATTTTGGAAAAGTGTGAATGGAATAGGGTAGTTGTAATGGGTGACTAGCTTTCCCAATATTGATTGGAAACTCCTTCCAGCAGATGGTTTGGAAGGAGCTGTTTTTGTAAGGTGTGTTCAGGAGGGTTTCCTAACTCAGTACGCTGACAGGCCGACAAAGGGAAAGGACAGTTTGGATTTGGTGCTCAGCAATGAGCTGCGGCAGGTGTCAGATCTTGCGGTGGGAGAGCGTTTTGGTGATAGTGACCACAACTGGCTCACATT
>NW_025169328.1:0-1743 GCF_004010195.1 Chiloscyllium plagiosum | reverse complement strand
AAGATGGAGAGGGTGTGTTGGAAAGGGGTTAGACGAGGAAATATACTTTGTGCCACTCAGTACTGACATTGTCTATGTGAATCGCAAAATTAACAAAAAACACACTGTGAAAACAATCATATCACAGGGGACATTTTCACTGTGGTGTGATAAGTATCCTGATTCAAAAGCTGTTGTCCCACGCTCCCTCCCCCTCTCACTCTCCGCATTTCTACAGATTGAACCAGTTAGATCCGAGCAGGGCCCCAGTTCATTTGTTCTGTTCAGGGACAGTGAAACACCTAACTTCTAGTGACTATAGAGTGCTGGTACCGCTGCTGAGAACCAGGCGTCAAGTCCCAGGCCATGAGCATCTGAACAAAACAGCAGCCATTCCGTTGGATTCCAGTGGGAATGAGTTATCGGTTGTTTCGGCTTGGTTCCCCAGTCAGTCAGTCAGGCCATGGCTGACCTAGAACACATTCCCCCTTAATTCTGTAACCCTGACCATCCTGAGTGAATGAACATTGGTCCCCGACCATGGTAGCTTTTTCAGATTGAAAGTTCCAGATTTCCCCCACTCTTTATCAGAAAGAGTTCCTCCTGAAATCATTCCCAATTCTAATTTTAATCATCCTCTTGTTTTGGACTGTGGCATTGGAGAATACAGTTTACATAAACACTGTTAATCATTTCCAGGGAACAGCCTCGCTTTTGCAACTTGTTCTCTCTCATTAACAGTTTCTGATCTGAAGGTGACACGACAGGCTGGATACTGAGAGGATGGTTCCTGTTCCAGGTCAGGTGAGAACTGGAGGGCCGGTTTAAGACAAAGCAGTCTCCCGTTTAAAAGGAACGAGAGGTTTTCTTGCTGAGGGTTGACTGTTTGTGGAATTCTCTTCTCTACATGGGAATGGAGGTTGGGTCATTAAGTTTAGTCATGGCTGAGATAGGCAGGTTTTTGATGAACAAGGCAGTTAAGGATAATGGGTGGGGGAGGGAGGCAGAAAATGCAGCTGAGACCATAACCAGATGAGCAGTGATCTTCTTCATGGGAACAGTAGCTCCCAAAAAGCCTGCTCTTGGGTCCTATGTTCTGGCAGAGGCTGCAGCAATCCTGGACCCCCATCATTCCTTTGTCACTCACTGACAGAAATATAATTTCAAAACAAACATTATTTTCTTTAATAAGACCAAGTTAGTTATGGTTGCTGTCATTTTCTCAGCTCTCTTTACATCTCAGCAGGGTTTTAGAAACATGTGTTTTGTGTTACATTGGAGAAGAGGCAGACACAGACAGAGTGAGGCCTCAGAGAACACAGAGAGCTTTCACTCTGCACAGCAAGGCTGTCACGGGAAACATCTGGTGAAAGGTTTGGAAGGAGGTGAAGAGGAGAGAGGCATGGGAAAAGAGACCTGACAGTTCAAACTAAAAACACTTCACATATTGCCATCATCTAATGAATTAATTTGAGAGGATTAGAGACCCATAACAGCTAGAGTGTGGTGGACCAGAGGCTCAAAGGTAGACAGCAAAGAGCTGCATTATTCCTTCTCGGGGCATTAATGTCATTGACAAGCCTTATAGTTATTGCCCATCTCCAGCTGCTCGGACTGAGTTCTTTGCTGCACCAGATCATGGGGCCGTAAAGAATGAATCACGTCACTGTGGGACTGGGGTCACAGACTGAGTGATGACTGGGATCCCTTGCCTAAAGAACATCTGTGAATATGACATTGAGTTTCATGGTTTTTGTTTGTACC
>NW_025169327.1:0-1743 GCF_004010195.1 Chiloscyllium plagiosum | reverse complement strand
GGCAAAAGTTCTCCACAACCTTGTACATTCCAGACCAATAGAAATACTTTTGTACCTTAGCTTGAGTCTTCCTCACACTCAGATGACCTCCTACTGACAATTCACGTGCTACCAGCAACACTTTCTGGATGTCACCGGCAACACAATCTGATGCATTTCTGCCCATTGCGGCTCTGTTCTAACCTGTCTCCATTTTTTCTTAGGATTCTAACTTTAAAGTAATAACCCTCAGGAATACATTCAGACTACTTTTCTGTGTATGCAAAAATATATATCGTTTATTGTCTCATCTTTCTGTTGTAAATACATTGACCTTTTAGAACTAAACACTTCTGCTTGACCCTCTTCCTGTTCAGGTATTTCCTGCATCATTATATCAAGCAGGGTATCCGTTAAATGAACCTCAACCACTTCATCTTCCTTTTTTCTTTTTGCTTTGTGCTGTCACTTATGTTAGTAGGATCGCGTGACTGCAATGTCTGGAAAAATTCCAGAGTATTTTTCTTTCAACTGCTCAGTTCCCTGGTCTTCCTTTGGCTTCTCCACAACAAAGGGTTTCACTCTCACCTTGGATCCTGCTAAGTCGTTCCTAAGAACAAAATGGATTGCTCGAACTGACACTTTGTCAATCACGCCCATTGTAACTTGAGTTGTTACTCCAACCTGAGCTTACATAGGGGAACGCTAAATTTCTGTCTATCTATGTTACAAATTATCATTCTTGGAAAACAGGTCAGAAAGTGGGCAAGTACTTTCATCTCATACCACTAGAGACTGATTATAAACCGTATCTCTCAAAATTATAACGTCTTTCCCTTCTTCCACTGTTCTTTCTGAGTGAACATTGCCTACAGAGGTCGTCTTTATAGAGATTGAGCACTAACTCCATACGCAGTCCCAGACTAGGCTGCACACTCTCATGCAGCTCCTCGACTTCTCTTAGGGTTTACTTTAATTCTTTCACTAATGCCACTGGCTTAGCCTCTTTTTACCCCATCTTTTACCACAGTGCCTTTCTTTCACGACCAGCACTGTGACTTTACGTGTCCCAATTTACGACAGTGGAAACATCTGAGGCCTTTCACCTCCTGTCTCCTCTCTTCCCTATGTCAAACTATTACCAGTGTTCTCTGATCTTTGTTTTGTAATGTAGCATCCCCCCTTCTCCCAATTTCTATCCATCTCGGGATAAAATTCTTATTGAAAGCTAAATTTGACTTAGGCACCAATGCATGGTGTTCTGACATCTCTGCCGTTCTTCTCCCATGCAGAATTTTCCGTTCATGTTAATTCTTAGCATCTCTGGAAGTGAGTCTATGAACTCCTCCAGCAGAATAATCTCTCTTACATTTCCATAGGTCTTAACTATTTTTCAGGCCCACACCCATCTATCAAAATTATTATGTTTAATTCGCTCAATCTCAACCAGTCTGGCCTGGTTCCTTCTTTATGTGTATGAACCGCTGTTTGTAAGCCTCTGGTATCAATTCATAAGCACCCAAAATAGTCTGTTTGACATCTGCATAATCTCTTGACCACTCATCTGACAGTGCTTCAAATACTTCACGAGCTCTCCCTATCAGTTTAGTTTGAATTAGCGTTACCCACAAGTTCTCTGACCATTCCATCCACCTAGCCATTTTTTCAAATGAAATAAAGAAAGCTTCAACATCTTTCTCATGGCAATGTTTTAATGTGTTTGTATTCACTGCTAAGCTTCTCTCTTCATCTCCGTCATGTCAC
>NW_025169326.1:0-1743 GCF_004010195.1 Chiloscyllium plagiosum | reverse complement strand
CTGAGCGGGCTGAGCTATCCTAAACCAGCCACCTTTCGGGTAATCAGAGTAATCAGAGCGAGATACTGAGTGCATGATCTATATAGCCCAATTTGCTCAATATGTCCAAAGGATGATACAGTTGTCAAGTCAACAAAGTTCTGGGAGTGGCCTTTCACATGTACGCCAAGCCAAATAATTATGACCGGGATCAATTGGAGCCTCGGTGAAAAAGGTCTATGCCTTGACGTGCTGGTCATCTGTACTTCAGGCAAGGTCAGTTGGAGGCCGAAAAGGACGCACGCGATGCAATGCAAAAGAGTGTGAAACTCCGGAGGAAAACAAGAATGTCCTGAAGAGATACCGGTTCAGCTTCCTTCTGAGAATGGCTCAGTCTGATCTCTCTGCCTTTCACTACATTCTTTATTTTCTTTCCTTCACTAACTATGATCAATTGGGACACAATAGATAACCTGATAACCTCCAAAAACAGGAGTTACATACTTTAGTTTGTGCACAAACTTTCAAGAACTCTAGCTGATGGGCATGCACCCATATCCCCATCCGGTCCAAATTCGCACCATTGAGCCAATATCGAATTTGAGCGATTTGCAGCTTTCCCTTGCACTTGAAATTTCTGGACGAGAAATCGACGTAAATCTACACACAATCCCATGTTTGGTTCAGTTCACTGTTGTCGTCATCCTCTCCAGTGAACTCGCAGGTGCATCGATTTTGCCTTGCTGATGAAACCCCCGATGATGATTCCCAATCCGTGCAACCTTCTGCCCCTTTCCTTTCTGAATCTGAGGATGATCTGCCCGATCTCTAACCTCCACCCCTGAAAAATCACCCTGCTCTGAGTATATGCCTCCTTTTGCTGACAGCTCCAATCTGTTCTGCCCAAAAAGTGCTGCGGGATTATGGAAGAAAATTTTACCAGATTTGACACATGTCTGTGGAAGCCATGTTTTCGCAAAGCAAACTTTGCAGAAAGATGCATACTGCTGACCCTGCTGACTGAAACTGAGCTGTTCTATTGGATTTGATTCAAACGCAATTTTCATGGAAACAGCCTTCTAAATCTCTTCTGAACCCTCCACAACCTAAAATATTCTCAATATAACACGGTAACCAATACTTGTCATAGTACTCCAGGAGACGACTCACCATTGTCATGTCCAACATTGAGATGATGCCCCAATTCCTATGACCGAAGATCTGCGCAATTACAGCAAGCAGACCAAATGCCTTTTTACCTTCTTAAATGCTATTGCGATTCGTGAGACTTGATTGCTCAAAGGTTATTTTTGGCATCTAAATATCCTCAGATATCGATGCTTCATGCGGGAAGTAAAGGGAGGTAAGCGGGATGGAGAAGCATATTTCAACGGATTATGACATGATGTCGGATCAACAGCGTGGTGGCGATAGGAGATCTTAGTTTTCCAGATTGAATGGCATTTACGTAGCGGTGGAGGTATGGATGGAGATTAATTTGTACGGAGCATCCAGTAGTGTTCTCTATCGCAGTATGTAACTAGTCCAACTTGCGAAGGGGCTGCAATGAACCTGGTTTTGGGGAATGATTCTGGCCAGATGTTTGAAGTTTCAGTAGGGAATGACTTTGGGAATATTGGTCACAATACCGTAAGATTTACAATACAAAATGAAGCTGCTAAATTAGGAGATATCCAATAATACCGAAACTCGGGAGGAGATGGAGAAGAGAAATTGGGAGCAGCCGTTTGAAGGTAATTCCGT
>NW_025169325.1:0-1743 GCF_004010195.1 Chiloscyllium plagiosum | reverse complement strand
GTCACAGGGATGTTATGGGGATGTCAGGGAGACATCACAGGGTTTTCATGGGGATGTCATGGGGATGTCACTGGGATGTCACGGGGATGTCACGGGGATGTCACGGGGATGTCACGGGGATGTCACGGGGATGTCACAGGGATGTTACGGGGATATCATGGAGATGTCACGGGGGTGTTATGGAGATGTCACAAGGATGTTACGGGGATGTCATGGAGATATCACAGGGATGTTATGGGGATGTCATGGAGACGTCACAGGGTTTTCATGGGGATGTCATGGGATGTCACGGGAATGTCATTGAGATGTCAGAGGAATGTCATGGGGATGTCACAGGGATGTCACGGGGATGTCACAGATATATCACAGGGATGTCACGGGGATGTCACAGGGATGTCACAGGGATGTCACAGGGATGACACGGGGATGTCACAGGAATGTTATGGGGATATCATGGAGATGTCACAAGGATGTTACGGGAATGTCATGGAGATATCACAGGGATGTTATGGCGATGTCATGGAGACGTCACAGGGTTTTCATGGGGATGTCATGGGGATGTCACTGGGATGTCACGGGGATGTCACGGGGATGTCACGGGGATGTCACAGAAATATCATAGGGATGTCACGGGGATGTCATGGAGATGTCACGGGGATGTCACAGGGATGTTACGGGGATGTCATGGAGATGTCACGGGGATGTCACAGGAATGTTACGGGGATGTCATGGAGATGTAACAGGGATGTTATGGGGATGTCATGGAGATGTCACAAGGTTTTCATGAGGCTGTCATGGGTATGTCACAGGGATGTCACAGGGATGTCACGGGGATGTCACAGGGATGTCAAGGAGATGTCACGGGGATGTTACGGGGATGTCATGGAGATGTCACTGGGATGTCACAGGAATGTCACAGGAATGTCACAGGAATGTCACGGGGATGTTACGGGGATGTTACGGGGATGTTACGGGGATGTTACGGGGATGTCACGGGGAATGTTACGGGGATGTTACGGGGATTGTACGGGGATGTCATGGAGATGTCACGGAGATGTCACAGGGATGTCACAGGGATGTCACAGGGATGTCATGGAGATGTCACGGGGATGTTACGGGGATGTCATGGAGATGTCACGGGGATGTCACAGGAATGTCACAGGGATGTTACGGGGATGTTACGGTGGTGTCATGGAGATGTCACAAGGATGTTACTGGGATGCCATGCAGATGTCACAGGGTTTTCATGTGGATGTCATGGGGATGTCACGGGGATGTCACATGAATGTCACGGGGTTATTACAGGAATGTTATGGGGATGTACTGGAGATGTCACAGGGTTTTCATGGGGATGTCACTGGGATGTCACTGGGATGTCATGGGGTGTTACGGGGATGTCACGGGGATGTCACGGGAATGTCATTGAGATGTCAGAGGAATGTCATGGGTATGTCACAGGGATGTTACGGGGATGTCATGGAGATGTCACGGGGATGTCACAGGAATGTCACAGGAATGTCACGGATGTCACAGGGATGTCACGGGGATGTTACGGGGATGTCACGGGGATGTCACGGGGATGTCACAGTGATGTTACGGGGATGTCATGGAGATGTCACAGGGATGTCACAGGGATGTCACAGGGATGTCACAGGGATGTTATGGAGATGCCAGGGAGATGTCATGGGGATGTCACGGGGATGTCACGGGGATGTCACGGGGATGTTACGGGGATGTCATGGA
>NW_025169324.1:268-1743 GCF_004010195.1 Chiloscyllium plagiosum | reverse complement strand
TACTGTGTGTGTGTATAGTCAGGTTACTGTGTGTGTATATGCTCAGGTTAATGTGTGTGTACGCTCAGGTTACTGTGTGTGTGGACGCTCAGGTTACTGTGTGTGTGCTCAGGTTAGTGTGTGTGTGTGTGTACACTCAGGTTACTGTGTGTGCGGTCAGGTTATTGTGTGTGTGTATACGCTCAGTTTACTGTGTGTGTACACTCAGGTTATTGTGTGTGTTTGTACGCTCAGGCTACTGTGTGTGTGTGTATGCTCAGGTTACTGTGTGTGTACGGTCAGGTTACTGTGTGTGTGTACGCTCAGGTTACTGTGTGTGTGTACGCTCAGGTTACTGTGTGTAGGTACGTTCAGGTTACTGTGTGTGTGTACGCTCAGGTTACTGTTTGTGTACGCTCCGGTTACTGTGTGTGTGTACGCTCAGGTTACTGTGTGTGTGTGTGCGCTCAGGTTACTGTGTGTGTGTACAGTCAGGTTACTGTGTGTGTGTATCCTCAGGATACTGTGTGTGTGTACAGTCAGGTTACTGTGTGTGTGTATGCTCAGGTTACTGTGTGTGTGTCCGCTCAGGTTACTGTGTGTGTCCGCTCAGGTTACTGTGTGTGTACGCTCAGGTTACTGTGTGTGTACGCTCAGGTTACTGTGTGTGTACTCTCAGGTTACTGTGTGTGTACGCTCAGGTTACTGTGTATGTGTACGCCCAGGTTACTGTGAGTGTGTATGCTCAGGTTATAGTGTGTGTGTGTGTGTACGCTCAGGTTACTGTGTGTCTATGCTCAGGTTACTGTATGTGTACAGTCAGGTTACTGTGTGTCTATGCTCAGGTTACTGTGTGTGTAGACTCAGGTTACTGTTTGCGAGTACGCTCAGGTTACTGTGCATGTGTACACTCAGGTAACTGTGTGTGTGTACACTCAGGTTATAGTGTGTGTGTGTACTCTCAGTTTACTGTTTGTGTGTACGCTCAGGTTACTGTGTGTGTGTGCGCTCAGGTTACTGTGTGTGTACAGTCTGGTTGCTGTGTGTGTGTGCTCAGGTTACTGTGTGTGTGTACACTCAGGTTACTGTGTGTGTGTACGTTTAGGTTACTGTGTGTTGTACACTCAGCTTACTGTGAGTGTGTACGGCCAGGTTACTGTGTGTGTGTACGCTCAGGTTACTGTGTGTGTGTACGCTCAGGTTACTGTGTGTGTGTACGCTCAGGTTACTGTGTGTGTATGCTCAGTTTACTGTGTGTGTGTGTACGCGCAGGTTAGCGTGTGTATGTACAGTAAGGTTACTGTGTGTGTACGATCAGGTTACAGTGTGTGTGTACGCTCAGGTTACTGTGTGTGTATATGCTCAGGATACTGTGAGTGCGTGTGCTCAGGTTACTGTGTGTGTACTCTCAGTTTACTGTGTGTGTGTACGCTCAGGTTACTGTGTGCGTGTACATGCAGGTTACTGTGTGTGTACGCTCAGGTTACTGTGTGTGT
>NW_025169324.1:0-255 GCF_004010195.1 Chiloscyllium plagiosum | reverse complement strand
CGTGTACGCTCAGGTTGCTGTGTTTGTGTACGCTCAGGTTACTGTGTGTGTGTACATGCAGGTTACTGTGTGTGTACGCTCAGGTTACTGTGTGCGTGTACGCTCAGGTTGCTGTGTTTGTGTATGCTCAGGTTACTGTGTGTGTGTACTCTCAGGTTACTGTGTGTGTGTACGCTCAGGTTACTGTGCGTGTGTGTATGCTCAGGTTACTGTGTGTGTGTACGGTCAGGTTACTGTGTGTGTGTACTCTCAGGT
>NW_025169323.1:0-1743 GCF_004010195.1 Chiloscyllium plagiosum | reverse complement strand
GGACAGGGACAGCACGGGGATAGATTCAGAGTAAAGCTCCCTCTACACTGTCCCCCATCAAACACTCCCAGGGACATGGACAGCACAGGGTTAGATACAGAGTAAAGCTCTCTCTACACTGTCCCCACATCAGACACTCCCAGGACAGGGACAGCATGAGGTTAGATGCACAGTAAAGCTCCCTTTACACTGTCCCCCCATTAAACACTCCCAGGACAGGTACAGCCCAGGTTAGATACAGAGTAAAGCTCCCTCTACACTGTCCCCCATCAAACACTCCCAGGACAGGGATAGCACAGGGTTAGATACAGAGTAAAGCTCCCTCTACACTGTCCCCGCATCAAACACTCTCAGGGACAGGGACAGCACGGGGTTAGATACAGAGTAAAGCTCCCTCTACACTGTCCTCCCCATCAAACCGTCCCAGGACAGTGTGCTCGATACAGAGTGAAGCTCCCTGTACAGCGTCCCCCCATCACACACTCCCAGTATGAGGGATACCTGTCTTACTTACCCTTGGGTTCTTGGTCTGTACATGTACAGCCCCCCCCCCCTCGTGCCACGGAGCGCTCTGACTGTGCTGCAGTCTGCCCCTCCCACCGGCTGGCCCCTCCGTTTTATGCAGCCAGTGTCTGACGTCAGGTTGCGGTGTAGGCCGCCTCTCGGTCCCCTTGACGACGGCGCAGGCCAGCCCGAACTGGGAGGGCTGAGCGGGAGTTTGATCTACTGGGCAGCGTAGAGAGCGATCTTGTTTCACTGTCGTCATTGTGAAGCCTGGGTACTGCAGCAACCAATTGTTTTGACAGCTTTCTGAGCGCTGTTTTCATTCCATTGGGCTTTGTCCCATGGATTTGGTTTACTTTAATCACGAGGGTTTAATTATAACCATACACTCTGCGGGTGGGAGGGCAAATACCTGCTTAATGATTGGGTTGGAGAGGGGGCTGGTTTCAGGAGGTGGGCAGTTCAGGGCCAAGCACCGCATCAACTCTCCATCTCAGAGGTTCGGCCATGTCCTGAATGAAGGGCAGTACGGATTAGATGGACTGAGCGGCCTCCTTTCACAGTGGAGGCCAGGGCAGAGTGCCACTCTCCTTAGTGCCTGCCTCAATGGGTTATTGGGTCAGGTTACAGGTTGGGGACCAGGGAGACTGGCACAGCATTCCACAATCCAAACAGGCCAGCTCAGTTTACAACCTGGCGTGACTGGCAGTGCTTAATCCTCCAATTCCACCCCCTGCCCTTTCTCTCTCTCTCTGGTTCAACATGCAACCTCTCAGAACATGTGCCAGGGTTTCAGAATTGATGGCATGCCTTCCTATAGTACCCACTCCCTCAGCACTGACCCTCCGACAGCGCCCACTCACTCAGTGCTGACCCTCGACTGTGCCCACTCCCTCAGCACTGACCGTCCGACAGTGCCCACTCCCTCAGCACTGACCCTCCGACAGTGCCCGCTCCCTCAGCACTGACCCTCCAACAGTGCCCGCGCACTCAGCACTGACCCTCCGACAGTGACCGCTCACTCAGTACAGACCCTGCGACAGGGCCCGCTCACTCAGTACTGACCCTCCGACAGTGCCCACTCCCTCAGCACTGACCCTCCGACAGTGCCCACTTCCTCAGCACTGACCCTCCGAAAGTGCCCGCTCACTCAGCACTGACCCTCCAACAGTGCCCGCTCACTCAGCACAGACCCTCCGACAGTGCCCGCTCCCTCAGCACTGACCCTCCGACAGTGCA
>NW_025169322.1:0-1743 GCF_004010195.1 Chiloscyllium plagiosum | reverse complement strand
CAATGATCAATTGCTGATTGTCAGAAAACCCCAATTGTTTCACAGATCTCCTTGAAGGAAGGAAACTATCATACTTACGTGTTGTGGCCGGAAAACGACTTCAGACCCACAGTAACATGGTTGATACGGAACTGCCCTCTCGGTAACTGGGTGATGAGCAATAAATACTAGCCTGGCCAGCGACTCCATCATCCTATGAATAAATTTACAAGGAACATACCTTAACATGTTAGCCTCTTGCTCCCAGTAACTGGACTTACAGAGTCACGCAGCACCGAAACAGACATTTCAGCCCAACCCTTCCATGCTTACAAGTTTATGAAAACGAAATAGTCGAATGTGTCTGTATTTGTCCCAAGCCCTGTCTGAGTAATCTGGCGGTCATTATCGAGATGTTTTTGATATGGGGAGTGTGGAGAGCGTTTCTGGATGCGTTTTGTCCGCTTGTTTGGTTTTGTTGCTGAAGAAACAGCAAACTGCCATTCTAGATGTCACAGCAGAGCGAACAGCCAATGAAAAATTTCAAGCTAGCTTTTATAGGAAAACAAAACATACGGACCAAATATTGAGTTACAGAAACAATCATCCCAAAATCCACAAACAAAGTTGCATCAGAACATTATTTCAACGAGCCAGCACAGACTTCAGCGGAGAGGAACTACACAGAACAGAGGAAAATCACCTATATAGTGTACTCAAAAAGAATGGGTACCCAATGAACCCATTCCATCGATTTCTCAGCAACAAACCCAAACAAGCAGACAAGACACCGTACAGAAACCCTAGCCACTCTCCCCCAGATGAAAGACAACTCGGAAATGACTGCCAGACTACTCAGACCCCTTGGCAAAATGGTAACCCACGAAACCATTAACACCCTAAAGCAGCAGTTAATGCATTTGAAAGATCGTATAAAGACAACAAGCAAAACTAATGTTATGTACAAAATACCGTGCAAGACTTGGTAACAAACAATACGTTGGAGAAACAGGCAGAATACTAGCCACCAGGATACATGAATATCAACTAGCCACAAATGAGATATCCTTACATACAGATAAGGAAGGACACCACCTCGATTGGGACAACACATCTGTCCGAGGACAAGCCAAACAGAAAGTCGCACAAGCATTCATGGAAGCATGGCATTCCGACCAGAACTCCACCAACATACATATTGACTTGGACCCAGTTTACGATCGGTTGAGAAAAAGAACTTTGAAATGGCATTACCATAGGAAATGTCATCACCACAGGAAATGGCATCACCAGCCCAAAGAAATCCAAACATACAAATAGAAAGCAAAAAACACCAACAGTGCTTCGCCCGAAGGCACAATGAAGGTGTGACCCAGTATGATGACGAACCATCTGTAAATGAACCTTGCAGCTCAGCGAGCAAACCTACATCCAGAACCTCAACGTGAGTTACATATCTTCTCAAAACTTGCTAACTTTCCATTTATTTACACCACCCCAACTCTCTCCCCATCTCTTTTTAACTCCCACGCTCTCTCTGTCTACACCCTGTTCCAAAATGCTCTCTACCTCCCTCCATCTCTACATTCTTCCCCACTCTCTCTCAATATCTAACCAGTTACGTACACTCTCTCATCCCCCTCACTCTGGCTTTCTCCCTCTACACGCTCCGAGTCGGTCTCTCTATCGACCCTTCGCTCTGTTTGCATACACTCCAACCACCCACTTGTTCTCTCTACCCCGTACCATAAGATTTGTTTCTCT
>NW_025169321.1:0-1743 GCF_004010195.1 Chiloscyllium plagiosum | reverse complement strand
AAGAAACGATATTTAGTATCTCGAATATCTCCAGAACATACGTTTGCAGTTTGAGTTTAATCCAAAGCAATGTAAACGGGAAATTAAGTTTTACTTGTAATTAAGTCCTTCTGACATATCATTTGACCTGAGCAGACTGACGGGAAGCGTTCATTTTCAAATTATGTGTCTCCTATTTTAATTCTGTTAACAACCAGAAGGCGAACTATTGCTTGAATAGCTCAATCTACGACGACCAGGTGATATCTCTAACTTACTTCAGCACTTGCCTAAAAGCTTCACAATTGACATTAATCTCTCTGCTTGCTGCTTCTAAAAAAACCCCTCAGTTACTGTATTTATGTTGAAATATGAAACATTTTACATGGCAATCGACATTCCTTTTTGACCTCATTATCCCACACACGTGACACTTATCTAGTTTGCTTCATATGTCAACGTATATATGTCGAACTATATGCAACACATTGTAATTCCCAGACAGAATGATAAACCTTGGGAGTCCAGTGGCGGTGACAGGAGATTTTGGGATGGAGATCTGCTTGACATTAACGATATTTTGACACAAACGTAAAATTTCTATTTGGATGAAAAATAATTGAATTTGAGATGCAAGATAAAATTAGAGTGTGGTTTCTCATTTGGATTTTACTTCAAATCGCAATTATCTTTAACTTTGGGAGAGATATACATTGTAGAGAGAAGTTAAGCATTTTCATAAAGATAATTCCAGTGTTCGGTTTATACTTTGAATTGCGCTTTATCTGATTAGTGTATATCTCATGTGAGAAGTTGAGGTTGTTTGCAAGGAAGGGTTTTGTTATTTTATTTTGTGTAGTATTCACTTGAAGGCAAACGTTTAGCAAAGAGGAAGATGATAACTAGCCATGGTAACTGTAGAGTTCTACGTGTCAAGAATGTTTGAAATTTGTTGGATCAAATTTGGTTCAAATTTGACAAGAGACCGAATCGGAATGAATTACATTAAAACATTTGGAGAGAACAGGAGTTGTAGGAGCACTGGGCACAATCACTCCATTTTCTGAGACGAGATGGGATGGGATGGTGTCAGAGACTATAATATTGCAACGAGGAGAAACTAAGGACTGCACAAGCTGGAAATTAGAGTCGAAAAGTGTGATGCTGTAAAGGTACAGCCCATTAGGCAGCATCTGATCAACATGAGAGTAGAAAGTGAGGATTGCAGATACTGGAGATCGGAGTCAAAAAGTGTGGTGCTGGAAAAGCTTCATTCTTGATGAAAGGCTTATGCTCGAAACGTCGATTCTCCTGCTCCTCGGATACTGCCTAACTAACTGTGCTTTTCCAGCACCAGAATTTTAGACTTTAATATTGCATTTGCCTTGTTCAAAAATTACAGGTCAGGTAGGTGAAGCAATTTCAAAAGCTTGTGGAAATTTTTACTCAAGATAGAATTGAACAGAACAGCGAGGAGAGAGGGCGGAGAGAAGCGAGGACTGCTGGAAAGTTGAAAGTGGGTGAGATCTAAACTCGAGACCCCAGATCATAGAGTTTCCCTCCCACCCAGCTGCTCTAACTAATATTCTGGAAACTCGTAAGTTTTCACGTTTTCTCTTTTTTTCTGTTTTCATCTCTTCCTTGTTTAGTTCTGTGTGGACTTTCAGATGAGGGAGATTTGAATGATAGGGCAGTTGCATGTTCGTCTTGCAGAATGTGACAGGTAAGAGTCATGACATGTATCTCTGCTGAACGCATCTGCGA
>NW_025169320.1:0-1743 GCF_004010195.1 Chiloscyllium plagiosum | reverse complement strand
ACTGATGAAATACACAACCGAATCACTGGTATTCATTAGAGTTCAGTTGCATGGCGTTCACACCTATCTGCAGTCTGCGGGCTGCTTTAATATGTGGATCATAGACTGCTTTGTCTGGTTAACAATTGCTTTCAGCTTTGATCGATTTGTGTCCATTGGATGAAAAATTTGAAATTTATTTATGGCACCGATGAAACAGCTCCACGGATCATCGGAATAGTCTCCCCACTGAGCTCTCCAAGGCATATCTTCTCGTATTTCATATTTGAGTCTCTGTCCATAATTGATGATGTTTCCTGATTCTGCTTTGTCACATTAATATTTTACAAGCCACCAGCATGGGCTGCATATCGCTTAGTTCTCGTAATTTTTACTTCTTGCCTGCCATTTGTGGTGATTTTACTGCTCACTGCACTTACCGTCAGTCATATTATAGTGGGTATTCGAGCTCGCAGAAGCCTCCGAAATCAGAGAAATTGAGACATTCGGTGCGACGCAGAGATGGACAAACGCAGAAAATCCTTTGTTTCACAGTATTAGGCACGTTATATTCTATGACCGTAGTTTACATCCAGATTGCAAATGTTGCTCATTTCACCGGTTTCAGTGACTCAACATTTACTTTTGAAGAAAATACAACGCATGCTTCAGTTTCGGTGTTCGTGCGTTAATACATTCATTGATGCGGGAACACAGTCGGTTGAGAGAGTTGTGAAAGAGCGGAATATTGCATCGGTTCCCTATGATTCGGAAATTAAGCAGTCGCTGATTTCAGTGTAGAAACTCATTATATCTATATTATGTTCTTATTACTTCATACTCCTACTGGATTCATTCATGACCTCAAAGTTAACATCTATAGTGGTTTGTTTGGAAACAGTAGCACTCTGCAAGTTGTGTAATGTATTAAGAAAGTTGTAGATATCTACATCACAATTTTGCAACTTGCTCCCACTTGCTTTCCAGCCCATTTCCTGGGGCTGACTGTATGTTGATGAGGACACAAACGTCTTAAGTTTTAGTTTCTGTGAAAAATAAAAACTCTGAACTCTTATCTGTAATTGAATACCAATGTCAACTATTTCTGAGGAAATTCATTTTTCTCCACCATCGTGGATATTCATAACATATTGTTCTTATACACTCTGATGTAAACAGATGTGTTTTACTCCAACGTTTCTCTCCACTCACTGTGAACCAACCTGCAGTCAGTTTACATGTTTGCAAATGTGGTATCAGCGAAAGTAAGAATACAATGAATAAATAAAATACAAAGATCACCTTCTGTTACTATTGCTAAATTACGATGTCACCCCCATGGATCATAAAATAGTTTCAAAAATAAGAAATTCCAAACATTACAAACGAGAAGCAATGAGTTTTAATAAGTTATCTTCTTAATGTTGATTCACTGACCACCTCAATCTTTAACTTTAATTTGATTGTGATTCACAAGTCGTCAAACTGATAAAATGGCAATTGGTTCATAAATTTTGAATCGCAATCAAATGTTACTTTTTTCACAAAACGGACTTAATATTTAACATTCTCTTCCTGTATTTACTGAAAGCTCTGTGTAACTGAACAGTTCGATATATTCTGTTAGGAACTACATTATTGTCAGTTATTGTCTGAACTGATGGCTCAGCCGATGGCAGGCCATCAAGATTGGTTGTGTTTTCTGTTCTCGCTCTGCATTATATTTATCTTTGTCAATCAACCGTGTGTTCTCCCACTCCCTCG
>NW_025169319.1:0-1743 GCF_004010195.1 Chiloscyllium plagiosum | reverse complement strand
TGCAGCTCTCGTAGGGTGAGGAGGAGTGGACCTGTTGGACTGGAAGAGATATCAAACAAGCGCTATCTTAGCATATGTGTGTGACTGGGCATGAGGGGACTCGGGGTCGATTTTGCTTGACGTTGAAGCATTGCAGTCGAGATGTCCCCTAGTTAATCTATTATTCATTAATAAGATGAAATCTGAGACGAAGCAGTGCAAGAGTACAATCATTCTAAATCCAGTGAAAGCCTGGAGGATAATGAGGCAAGACAAGGGCAATTAGCTGAAGACCTCGCTGATTACCCCACTGGTGGCAGCCCAAGATTTAAACCTGGGGCAATGGACTCCGGCTTTAAGTCATGGCAGGATAAAGGAATCTCCTGTAGGGAACATTTATTCGAGGGTTAGATCTTGATGTCATTTAGCCAGCTAAGTCAGAAATATGCATTGTCTAATAGGGACCTTTTCCGGTACTTTCAGACAAGGGATTATATACAGAGGAATACCACGCTCCTGGCTCAATATTACAGGTCAAATGTGGAATAAAGAGTACTCTGGTGTACAGGTGCTCTTTCAGTTAGTACGTTGTATCATTTACAGAAGGGACGTACCTTCGGGGATGTGGAGGGACTCTCTAGGATGTGGAATCGGGAGCTAGGATAGGATATTTCATTATGTCAAGATATATGGGAAAATGTAAGGAAAATTTCAATATGTAACAAAGCACAGGGCATGCGATTGAAGATTTTACATAGGGCTTATGTGGTGCCAGAGAGGCTAGCTAAGTTCAAGATAGGCACATCACCAGGGTGTCCCAAATGTAAAATTAGTATAGGCACTCAGACACTGCTATTGGTCATGTTGTAAGATCCAGAGATACTGGAGTGCTATAGTAAAGGAGCTGAAGGACATCCTGGGGGATTAAAGTTAAAGTTAAATCCGGTATTTCTTCTTCTGGGGTTGCCAAATTTGACTTCTCTGAGAGAACACAGGAACAGACTGTGTCACATTCTGATGCACTGTGCAAGGAAGAACATTTTAATTAATCGGACGTTGGAAACCCCCAGGGCATATGGGGTGGCATATGCTGGTGATGTAGCGCCCCCCCCAAGATGACCTCACAAATATGGTGCACCACAAAACAGTAGTTTTACAAGACGTGGCGGCCCTTTCCAAATTATATTGATGCAGACTGATCAGCAGTATTAATTAGAGCCGTGGTATAGCTGTGGGAATCAGTCTGGGCGCTCATGGGGCCCTGGGAGGGCAAGGCTGGGTGAAAAGAATACGGGTGCAATAACTGGTGCTCCCATGGATGGGAGCCTTAATGGAGGTGTGGTGAGTGAAATAGAATAAAGTAATGTGATAGAATTCAAATTAACTTCAATTATGTTTAATTTTATTTTTATTCAATTTGATTGTAGTTTAGTTTAAGCTAAGTTTGTTCTAGTAGAATAATAGGTAGCGCATTATTAATAGTATCATAATATGACATTGTTGTACTGCTATTTTTCTGTATTTTGGTATTGTTCTTTTTTGTACAGAGGTCTTGTGAGAGATTTGAAAAAGTTTCTAATAAAAACATATTTTTTTAATTTCTTGCCTTCCCCCATACCTATTTTTGACATTCAAAACTCAGATAAACTCAGCTTTGAATATATTCAATATCTACAGAAAGGCATCCCCACTTTGAACTCAATTCCTCTTGCTAATATACCACTTGCCTTCCTGATTGCTTGCTGCACCGATGTGACAACTGGC
>NW_025169318.1:0-1743 GCF_004010195.1 Chiloscyllium plagiosum | reverse complement strand
TCTGAACACCCTTCAGGTTAATAATATCCTCCCGAAAACTGGGTGACCAGAACTGGACAGAGTATTGCAGAGGAGGCCTCACCAGCGTCTGCACAATATCATAATCACGTCCCAAATCCTCCACTCAATGGACTGAGCAGTGCTCAAACATGCCAAGCACTACCTTATCCATCCTTTGATGCAAGCTCCAAGAATTATGTAACTGAACCCGGAGATCCCGCTGCTGTAAACCACTAATCAAGTCCATAACATTAATTGTATAAGCTCTACCCTTGTCTGTTTTACCAAATGCACTACCTCGCATTTAGTCAGATTGAATTACATCTGCTGTTTTTCAGCCCATTCACCCATTTCGTCAAGATCCCTTTGTAACATTAGAAAACCTCCTTCACTGTCCACTATGCCACCCTCCAGCCTTCCAGCCCATCACGCATGACTGTCAATGGTACAAATAGCCTTGCTCGTAGCTCCTCAATTTCTTCCCTAGCATCCCACAATGTCCTGTGATACACTTAATCAGGTCCAGGGGCTTTCCATAACTTCGCGTATTAAAATCACAAGCACCACCTCTTCTATAACATGCACTCTTTTCAATTCATAGAGATGTACAGCATGGAAACAGACCATTCGGTCCAATTCATCCATGCTGACCAGAAGATGTAAATAAATTTATCCCATTTACCAGCATTTGGCCCATGTACCTCTGAACCCTTACTCATATACCCATCCAGATACCGTTTAAATGTTGTAATTGTATCAGTCTCCGTTACTTTCTCTCTCAGCTCATTTCATACACACATCACCATGTGCATGAAAAGGCTGTCCTTTCGGTCCCTTTTTAAACCTTTCCCCTCTAACCTTAAAACTATGACCTTTAGGTTTGGGCTTCCCAACCCCTGGGAAAAGACCTTGGATGTTTACTCAATCCATGCCCCTCATTTTTATATAAACCTCTTTAAGGTCTCTGATGCTCCAGAGAAAATAGCCCCAGCTTATTCAGCAACAACCCTGGCAACAACTTGTAAATGTTTTCTGAGCCCTTTCAAGTTTCACAACATCCTTCTTATGGCAGGGAGACTGGAATTGCAGAGAACTCCAATTGTGGTCTAACTTAATACTCTTGTTCCCTGAGATCCCCAGTCTTTGTCCACAATAAGTTCCGGAGGAAAAAAAAATGTTTCGGGTCTAAGCTATATCTGCTAATGAAAGCCAACGCACTATACGCGTTCTTAACACCTTCTCAAATTGGGTGGTAACTTCAGTGACACAGAATCCCTCTGTTTGTGTACACTGCTAAGAATCCTGCCTTTAACCATGTAAAGTTTTTCTGCAGAATCCTCCAATCTGAAACCATCCCAATCTTTGTAACTTCCTACAGTCCCTACAACACTCCTAAACTGTGAAACTTCCTCAAGTCCCTATATTCCTAATGCCTGCAAAATCCTCCAGTCCCGTTATCCCTCCTTAACTCTTGTAAATGCCACCGGCCTCCACTGCCCTTATGAGGAACATTGCAGAGGAGGGAAGAGTTGTAGAGACTGCATCATGTTACAGAGGTAGGAGGGGCTGCAGAACCTGGAGGATGGTACTAATGTAGGAAGGGACGTGGAATCTGCAGGAGGTTAGAGGGACTGCGACTCATAGAACCTGCAGGATAGTACCAATAATGGGATGTGGAACGTGAAGAATGTTATGATTGGAACCATAGACCTTTTTTGATTGAACCATTCAGCCATTCTTAGA
>NW_025169317.1:0-1743 GCF_004010195.1 Chiloscyllium plagiosum | reverse complement strand
GAAAAGAGAAGCCCCAGCCTATTCAGCCTCAGCAGTTCCAGCATCATTCTTGGAAATCTTTTCTATACCCTCTTAAGTTTCACAAAATCCTTCATAGAAACGGTCAGCCAGATTTGTCTATAATAATTCTAAATGTGGCCTCACACAGCTGAGACATGACATCTCGACTCCTACACTTAACATTATGACCAATGAATGAAAGCTTGCCAAACACTTTTTTCCCCACCCTGTCTCCCTGCAACTCCACTTTCAAGGAATGATGCATCTGCACCCTTTGGTTTCTTTGCTCAGCAATATTCCGCAAGGCCCAGCCATTAATTATATAAGTCCTGTCCTGGTTTGCCTTACAAAAATGCAACACCTACATTTATTTAATGAAGCTTGGGTTCATGAAAGGCAAGTCATCTTTAACTGATTTATTGGATTTCTTTGAGGTTGTAATGAGCGTGGTAGGCAATGGGGAACTGGTGAACGTGGTGTATCTGGATTTCCAAAAGGCATTCAGCAAGGCGCTGCACAAAAGGCTGCTGCATAAGATAAAGATGCACAGTATTGCGGGCAATGGATTAGCATGGACTCAAGAATGGTTAACTAACAGAACCCAAAAATTGGGGATAAATGGGTGTTTTCTGGTTGACACTCAGTGGCTAGTGATGTGTCTCAGGGATCAGTGTTTAGAATGCAAGTGTTTACAATTTTTGGGACTGCAATTGTTTACAATTCAGGGAGATTGCTTCGAGTTAGAGACCAAGTGTAGTGTGTTGTAGTTCACAGAAGCCACTTAAATGAGTGATGGAGCAAAGTGTGCAGAAGGATATAGATAGGCTAAGGGAGTGGGCAAGGGTCTGGCAGATGGAGTACAATGTTAGTAAACGTGAGGTCATCCATTTTGGTCGGAATAATAACTAAGTGGACTACTTTAAAATGGTGAAATATTACAGAATGCTGCTGTGCAGGAGGACCTGTGTGTTCCTGTGCATGAAACACAAAAGTCTGGTTTGCAAGTCCAGTAGCTAATTAGGAAGGCAAATGGAATAATGCCCTTCATTGCCAGTGGATAGAGGTTAAAGTTAGGACTTTCTGCTGGAGCTGTATAGGGCGCTGGTGTGGCCACGCCTGGAGTACTCTGTACACTTTTCATCGCCTTACATGAGATGGCACTGGGGTGGGGTTTGCTGAGGAGTTTGACTACATTGATTCTGGAAATGAGGGGGTTAGCTTATGAGCAGACTGGGATTATACTCATTGGAATTCAGAAGAATGAGGGACGAGATTGTAAAATTATATATGTGATACATAAGACAGAAGCAGGGAGGCTCAAAGTTTGTGAGAAGATTTGTAGCTCGGGTGCTCGTTGTTGTGGTTCTGTTCGCCGAGCTGGGAATTTGTGTTGCAGACGTTTCGTCCCCTATCTAGGTGACATCCGCAGTGCTTGGGAGATCCTGTGAAGCGTTTCTGCGATGTTTCCTCTGTCATTTATAGTGGTTTGTATCTGCCGCTTCCAGTTGTCAGTTCCAGCTGTCCGCTGCAGTGGCCGGTATATTGGGTCCAGGTCGATGTGCTTATTGATTGAATCTGTGGATGAGTGCCATGCCTCTAGGAACTCCCTGGCTGTTCTCTGTTTGGCTTGTCCCAATAGCAGTTTGTCCCAGTCGAACTCATGTTGCTTGTCATCTGCATGTGTGGCTACTAAAGATAGCTGGTCAAGCTAACGTCTTCACCCAAAGGGTTGTGAATCTCTGG
>NW_025169316.1:0-1743 GCF_004010195.1 Chiloscyllium plagiosum | reverse complement strand
GGAGTTACTACTTCCCTAAAGCTCCGATCTATACGTTATACGTTAGACCACAATTGGATTTCCTTGCAATTCCAGTCTCCCTGCTCTAGGAATGATGCTGTGAAACTAGAAAGTGCTCAGAGAAGATTGACAAGATGTTGCCAGGGTTGTTGATGAATAAGCTGGGGTTATTTTCCCAGGAGCATTGGAGACTGAGGGGTGACCTGACAGACGTTTATATAAACATGAGGGGTATGGATTGGGTAAACATTCAAGGTATTTTCCCAGGGATTGGGTAGTCCAAACCTAGAGGGCATAAGTTTAAGTTTAGAGGGAAAAGATTTAAAAGGGACCGAAGGGACAGCTTTTTCATGCATGAGGTGATGAGTGTATGAAATGAACGGAGAGAGAATGTAACAGATACTGATACTATGACAATATTTAAAAGGTATCTGGATGGGAAAATGAATTGTAATGGTTTAGTGGTACATGGGCCGAATGCTGGTAAATGAGATGGATTTATTTAGATCTTCTGGTCAGCATGGACGAGTGGGACGGAAGGGTCTGTTTCCATGCTGCACATCTCCATGACTTGAAAAGAGTGCATGTTGTAGAAGAGGTGGTGCTGGAAGCTTTATAACACAAAAGCCCCAGAACCTGATTAACTGTAAGACAGGCGATGCTAGGGAAAAGATTGTGGAGCCCCGAGCAAAGGTATTTGTACCATTGACAGCCATGTGAGATGGGCTGGAAAGGCTGGACGGTGGAGTAATTGACAGTGTAGGAGGTTTTCTAAGATTACAAAGGAATCTTTATGAATGAATGGGCTGAAAAATTGTAAAGGGAATTCAATTTGAATAAATGCAACGTAATAAATTTGGTAAAACAAACAAAGGTAGAGCTTATACAATTAATGTTCGGGCCTCGGTTAGTGTTTTAAAGCAGAGGGACCTCCGGGTCCAGGTACATAATTCTTGAAGCTTGCATCACAGGATGGATAAGGCACTGCTTGGCATGCCTGACTATTGCTCAGTCCATTGAGTGGAGGATTTGGGACGTCATGTTGAGATTGTACCGATATTGGTGAGGCCTCTTCTGCAACACTCTGTCCAGTTCTGGTCGCCCAGTTATGGGGAGGATATTATTAAGCTGCAGGGGGTTCAGAAGAGATTTACCAGGATGTTGTTGCTGGGTATGGAAGGCTTGAGTTCTGAAAAATGGCTGGATAGGCTGAGTCTTTTTTCACAGGAGCCTGGAGATTGAGAGGTGACCTTATAGAAGTTTATAAGATAATGAGAGATATAGAGTTAACGGTCGCTGCATTTTCCCCAGGATGGGGGAGTCTCAAGAGAAGGGGCCACATTTTTCAGGTTAGAGGAGAGAGATGTTCAAAAGAATGACATGAGGGTCAAATTGTTACACAGAGGGCGGTTTGAGTGTGGAATGAAGTTCTTGAGGAAGGGGTGGATGTGGGTACAATTACGTTTTTCAGACATTTTGATAAGTACGTGACTAGGAAATGTTTGGAGGGATATGGGCCAGCAACAGGCAGCAGGGATGGGTCTAGTTTGAGATTGTGTTTTCTACCAACTGTAGGGTCTGTTTCCATGCTGTACAACTAGAACATAGAACAATACAGCACAGAACAGGCCCTTTGGCCCACGATGTTGTGCCGAACATTTGTCCTAGCTTAAGCACCCATCCATTACCTATCCAATTGCCGCTTAAAGATCACCAAAGATTCTGACTCTATCACTTCCACAG
>NW_025169315.1:0-1743 GCF_004010195.1 Chiloscyllium plagiosum | reverse complement strand
ACCCCAATACTTACTCACTCTCTGTCTCCTTCTCTCTCACACAAACACACAACATTCCGACTTGGAAATACATCAGCAGGTCCTTCAGGGTCAAAATCCTGAAACTCCCTCCCTAACAGCACTGTGCGAGAAGAGGTGTGTGTGTGCGCGCGCGGGCATGGGGGGTATTTTTACCACACGGACTGCAGCGGTTCAAAGCAGTCGCTCACTACCACCTTCCTGAGGGGCAATTAGGGACAGGTAATAGTGGGAAGGTGGCAGCAAGAGTGAGGTAGAGGTCAAAGTTTTGCCGGTCAGCCAGAATCTTCAGCGTCCTCTCGCAGCTAAGATGCTGTCCACGTGACATCCTGTCACAAACAAGTGAGGGAATACCACACACTCCTCACTAGCCCCTTCCTCTGCCCACCATGGACTTGGAATCACACTGTACAGAAGGGACCCTTCAGTGCATAAGGCCGGCATCAACACAGACCTCCCTAAATCTATACTAATCCCACTCTCCATGCCCCTCATAATGTTCTCTGCTGCAGAGTCCGACAGCATGGAAACAGACCCAGCAGTCCAACCAGTCCGTGCCTACCATAATCCCAAACTAAGCCAGTCCCACCTGCCTGCCCCTGGCCCATATCCCTCCAAACCTTTCCCGTTCCAAATGTCTTTCAAACACTAACTGTAGCCGCATCCACCACTTCCTCAGGAAGTTAAAACCACCCTCTGTGTAGAAAATCTGCCCCTCATGTCTTTTTAAAATCTCCCACCTCTCACCTTTAACAGGTCTTGAAATCCCTCACCCGAAGGAGGCGACACCTGCCATTCACCTTATCTCTCCCCCTCAGGATTTTGTAAACCTCTGCAAAGTAACCCCTCAACTTCTTACGCTCCAGGGAAGAAAGTCTCAGCCTATCCAGCCACTCCGTATAACTCCAGCCCTCCATTCCTGGTGCTGACGAAGAGTCATCTCCTCTCGAAACATTAGCGCTCTCTCTCTCTCTCTCTCTCTCTCTCCCTCTCTCTCCATTGTTGCTGCTTGACCTGCTGAGATTTCACAGCATGTTTTTGTTTTCAATATCCCGGTAAATCTCTTCCGAGCCCCCTCCCGTCTTTCATAACCTCCTTCCTGTAACAGGGCGACGAGAGCTGGACACAGTTCTCCAGACGAGGCCTCACCAAGGTCCTGTACAACCCCAACATGACGTCCCCAACTCCTGTATTCAAAGGTCTGAGCGAGAAAGGCAAACGTGCTAAACGCCTTCTTAACACCTTGTCTACCTGTGACGCATACTTCAAAGAATTACGCTCCTGAACCTCTCAGTCACTCTATGTTACAACACTACTCAGGGCCCTACCATTAATTGTATAAGTCCTGCCCGTGTTTGTTTTACCAAAATGCAATACCTCGCCTTTATCCAAATTAAACTCCATCTGCCACTCCCCAGCCCATTGACCCAATTGATTAAGATCTCTTTGTAATCTTAGATAACCTTTTCCACTATCCACTCACTTCATAGAACATTGAACGTTCCAGTGCAGTACAGGCCCTTCGGCCCGCGATGTTGCGCCACTGTCCACCCTATCTAACCTTCTGATTATCTTATATGTCTCCAACATATAAGAAGTGGCCAACAAGGTAAAGCTGCACAGTTCTTTGAGGAGGTGACAAGACAGGTCGACGAAGGTTGAACAGCGGATGTGGTGTATATGGACTTCAGTAAGGCATTTGATAGGGTTCCCCATGGTAGGCTC
>NW_025169314.1:0-1743 GCF_004010195.1 Chiloscyllium plagiosum | reverse complement strand
CAACAAACCATCCGAGAGTCTCGCCCATGTCCAGAGAACCGCCTGTCCGTCCCTCTAACTAGAGAGTCTCCTATAACTAGCGCTCTCCTCCTCTCCCCCTTTCCCTTCTGAGCCTCAGAGCTGGACCTCGTGCCAGAGACCCGGTCACTGCAGCTTACTCCTGCTAGGCCGGCCCCCCCAACAGTATCCAAAGCGGTATACTTATTGTTGAGGGGAACGACCACAGGGGAACCCTGCACTGCGCAGCTTACCCCTGCTAGGCCGTCCCCCCAACAGTATCCAAAGCGGTATACTTATTGTTGAGGGAAACGACCACAGGGGATCCCTGCACTGCCTGCTTCTTCCACTTCCCACCTCTAACTGTTACCCAGTTCTGTTACTCTGTTCTCTGGCGTAACTATGTCCTTGTAGCTTCTATCTATCACCTTCTCAGCCTCTCGAATAATCCTCAGTTCAACCAACTCCACCTCTAGTTCCCTAACGCGTTCTGAGAGGAGTTGGAACTGGCTGCATTTCCTGCAGATGAAGTAAAAAATCCTGCAGAGGAACATCCACTGCCTGCGCTGCCATTACTCTACACGTAATCTCCAAAACAAGAACACTGAGAAGCTTACCTGTGGATTTTAAAGCTAGGTCAGAGGAGGAGGATGGGCGGGAGGTCCTACTTTGTAGGGCGTGGGGTCTAGAACACACCCACGCAAATATCAATCACTTACCTTCCCGACCAGCTCTGCGCTCCAACTTCACTTCCGCCCAGCTCCCGCCGCTTTCTGCTGTGAAAAGACCGTTGGCGTCGAGGTAAATTCTTAAATATCAATCACTTACCTTCCCGACCAGCTCTGTGCTCCAACTTCACTTCCGCCCAACTCGCGCCGCTCACTGCTGTGAAAAGACCGTTGGCGTCGAGGTAAGTTCTTTAATATCAATCACTTAGATATGAATACATAATCCCCAAATTCTTAAATATCAATACATAATACCCCTCACTTTCCAACACCGTCCCGTGCACTCTGCCGCACAATTCAATAATGTCACTCTCATCCCCTCACACACACCCCGCGCACTGCACAATATACTCCATCACCGTCATGCCCTGCACCCCACATGATATCGCACCAACACAATTAATAGCGCACATTCTCACCACCATCACACTCAATCCCCTGCACTCTCCCCATCCAATAATATCAATTGCTGTACAATCGACCACCGTCACGCTCACTTACCCAGGCACTCCCACACCATCACAATTACTTCCTCACTCATACATACACAGTCAGGCATACTCCTATGAACACTCCCCCACCATCCATCTCGCTCCAACACACACTCCCACACCGTCAGCCTCACTCTACCACACCCCCGCAAAACCATCATGCACACTCCCTGCACACGTTCGCAAAATCATCCTCGATATTTTGTATACTCTCCCACCTTCATGCTCAATGCTGTACGCTCTCCCACCATCACACAGATTCCCTGCACTCTCGCATACAGTCGACCTCCCTCCATCACACAATCGCACGCTGAGAATTCGAATCAGTGAGCACTCATGTAGACCAGATTTACGATGATTATTTTAGTGACCACAAGCAGTTTATCGACGCGAGTTTCAGCTGAGTTCGCTGAATTATCCCCAGAAATTGTTGCCATTTCTGCTTTACCGTATTATATGTTTGTCTCCTCTTCCAATTTACTTTGGCTAACTCGTCTCTCATGTCTTTGTAGTCAACCCTAATCAAT
>NW_025169313.1:0-1743 GCF_004010195.1 Chiloscyllium plagiosum | reverse complement strand
GTCATAGTGTGTCTCTGCCTGTGTCAGAGAGTGTGATAGTGTTTCTCTGCCGGTGTCAGAGAGTGTCACAGTGTATTTCAGTGTGTCTCAGGGTGAGTCAGAATGTGACACAGTATGTCTCAGAGAGTGTGAGAGAGTGTCAAAAAATGTCACAGTGTGTCTCAGAGAGCGACCGAGTGTCTCAGAGAGTCAGAGAGAGAAAGCAAGTATTACAGTGTGTCTCAGAGAGTTTTAAATAATCTCAGAAAATGTCACCGTCTGTCAGAGAGTGTCACAGTGTGTCAGAGAGTGTCTCAGTGTGTCCCAGAGAGTGTCGCAGTCTGTCTCTCACAGTATGTCTCAGAGAGGGTCAGAGAGTGACATAGTGTGTTCCAGTGTGGCAGGTAGAGTCACAGTGAGTCTCAGAGAGTGTCACAGTGTGTCCCAGAGAGTGTCGAAGTCTGTCAGAGTGTCTCCCAGTGTGTCTCAGAGGGGGACAAAGAGTGACATAGTGTGTTCCAGTGTGGCAGATAGAGTCACAGAGTGTCACAGAGTGTCGCAGTGTGTCTCAAAGAGAGTCACAGAGTGTCACATTGTGTCTCAGACAGTGTTAGAGAGTGCCACAGAGAGTTTCAGAGAGAGTCAGAGAGTGTCACAGTGTGTCTCAGAAATTCAGGGAGAGTCATAAAGTGCCACAATCTCTCCGAAACACACTGTGACACTCTCTGGCACAGGTAGAGACACTCTGTGACACTCTCTGACACTCGCTGAAAGAAATTGTGACACTCTCTGACACAGGCGGAGACACACAGTGACACTCTCTGACAGACTGTGACACACTGAAACACTCTCTGAGAGACTGTGACACTTTCTGACTCTCCCTGACTCTCTGAGACACACTATGACACTCACTGAGACACAAAGTGACACTGTGTCACCATTTGTCAGAGTGTCACAGAATGTTTCAGTTGTGCCAGAAGGTGTCTCAGAGAGTGTCACAGTGTGTCTCAGAGAGTGTCAGAGTGTGTTGGAGAGTGTCAGAGAGTGTCACATTGTGTCACAGTCTCTCAGAGAGTGTTTCAGTGTGTCACAGTCTGTCAGAGACTGTCACAGTGCGTCTCAGAGAGTGTCAGAGTGTGTTGGAGAGTGTCAGAGAGTGTCACATTGTGTCACAGTCTGTCAGAGACTGTCACAGTGTGCCTCCGAGAGGGTCAGAGAGTGTCACAGTGTGTTTCAGAGAATGTCACATTCTGTCACAGTCTCTCAGAGAATGTTTCAGTGTGTCACAGTCTGGCAGAGACTGTCACAGTGTGTCTCAGAGAGTGTCAGAGTGCGTTGGAGAGTGTCAGAGAGTGTCACATTGTGTCACAGTCTGTCAGAGACTGTCACAGTGTGCCTCAGAGAGGGTCAGAGCGTGTCTCAGAGAGAGTCTCTGTCTCAGAGAGTGTCACAGTGTGAACCGTCTGTCAGAGAGTGTCACAGAGTGTTTCAGCTGTGCTAGAAAGTGTAACAGTATGTCACAGAGAGTGTCGGAGAGTGTCACAGTGTGTTTCAGAGAGGGTCACAGTGTGCTGGAGAATGTCGGAGAGTGTCACGGTGTGTCTCAGAGACTGTCACAGTGTGTTGGAGAGTGTCAGAGATTGTCACATTGTGTCTCTGCCTGTGTCAGAGATTGTCACAGAGTGTTTCAGAGAGAGACAGAGAGTGTCACAGTGTGTCTCAGAGATTGTTAGATAGGATCAGAGAGTGCCACAGTGCATCTCA
>NW_025169312.1:0-1743 GCF_004010195.1 Chiloscyllium plagiosum | reverse complement strand
ATTCTTAACATTTACCAGCTTCCAATCCTCCATCTCCTCACGTGTGTCTATGCATGATACAAATATGTGTGTTCGTGGCCTCAAACTTTGTTCTGTAACTTCCCAGTAAGTATTGGGATGTGTATGGGCATGGATATAATTAGCTTCAGAGGGATGATGTGGACTCGGTGGGACAAATGAACGTCGATTCTCCTGCTCCTCGCACTCTGCTTGACCTACTGTGTTATTCTAGCACCACACTCTTGACCCTCGACTGGAGAAATGGAGTGCTTACGCATTCTAGGTATTATCTGATGAATGCCTCTACACCCCTCGTACACGTCGAAATATTCACTTGATCGAAAAATTCCACCTCAATTATGTCTTCATTTTTATTGAACAGAGCATCAATAGCTTTATTCATCCTTTTACCCCACACTTACTGGCTTGCATTCTCCCTAATAGGAACAACATCCCTATGAACATCCATTATCTCATTTTTGAAATCCTTCCACTAGCCAGTCGTCCCTTCACAAATTAATGTATGATGTGACAGCAGTCTGATAATATAACAGTACGTAGAGTCATATCTCAGTCTAAAGCATAATATAATTTTCTGAATAGTCACACATTTCCTGCAGCACAACGGCATTCAATTTGCACCTTGATAGCAGATTGGACATTCACCAGTTCCCCTTCAAATAACACAGCAGATAGGACCTGACATCAGCCGCTGTTCGTCAATATTGCCTGAATTCATAAAATGAAAACACCAAATTGATTTCGATCACAGAATATAGAGAGACTTACAAGTGGAAAATATGCACCATCTGATAAGAACTAAATACGCTGGTTTCGCGCTATAAAATCAATTTTAACAGAGAGTTGAATTAATTTTGAAATTGAATAAGTAATGCAACTTTAAAATCGTATTAGTATTACGAATGTGCAAAATGTGAATTTGCAACGGATAAGAAATTAAACAAGTGAAAATATGACATTCTTCCAGAGATTGAGAAAAGATATATGACCTTGTAATAAATAAAAAATAGAAACGAAAGTGATAATGCGAACGTATTGAGATAGCTAAAAAATGTTTTCTGCGATAGAAAAGTAACAACACTGCTCTACCTGTCAGTCTGAATGCGACAATGATGGGAGGTACTCTTTGTGTTTCTATCAGAAGATAGAAAATGTTTCTGAAAGAAAATGTTACCTCATATACCTCACGTCAGGCTCCAGGGAGATAATTGGTTGTTTTGAGATAGTGCATTAACAGTTTACAATGGATTAGCACAGCGTCTGCTAAGATGATTTTGAACGTCGTGGAGGACATAAATGTTTTGTTAACTGCCTGGGTCCTGTTGTAAAAAAATGCGATAAAGAGAACATCCAGATTCATCCCAGTTAATTTCATTATCATTGGCAGACCAGACTGCCTGGAAATTGGACACAGAACTGAGCAGAGTCGAATGCCTCGCCATGCTGAGAAATGGACATTTTCTGTGGAAAACTCATTTCTCTTCTCCTGCAAGCTGTTATAATTCTTTTCCATTCGTTTACGAAGAAAGTGCATTACGCATCCAAGAAGAAAAGAACACATAACAATGTAAATTTCAGCACAAGAGCAGGCCACTCACCCCTTGAAGAGTGCGTGAATCTAGAGACTCCACCTATACCTGTAGCTCATTTTCGAAGCGCCTGTATCCCTCTACTCACTTTCCTTTCACTAATCTGTCTGATACATCTTAAATGATTTTATCG
>NW_025169311.1:0-1743 GCF_004010195.1 Chiloscyllium plagiosum | reverse complement strand
GTTTGAATACTCCCTGTAGACTGGGCGCTGTTTGAATACTCTCTGTAGACCTGGCTCTGTTTGAATACTCCCTGTAGACCGGGCTCTGTTTGAATACTCTCTGTAGACCGGGCTCTGTTTGAATACACTCTGTAGACCGGACGTTGTTTGAATAATCTCTGTAGACCGGGCGCTGTTTGAATACTCCCTGTAGACCGGGCGCTGTTTGAATACTCTGTGTAGACCGGGCTCTGTTTGAATACTCCCTGTAGACCGGGCGCTGTTTGAATACTCTCTGTAGACCGGGCCCTGTTTGAATACTCTCTGTAGACCGGCTCTGTTTGAATACTCTCTGTAGACCGGACGTTGTTTGAATAATCTCTGTAGACCGGGCCCTGTTTGAATACTCTCTGTAGACCGGGCTCTGTTTGAATACTCCCTGTAGACCGGGCTCAGTTTGAATACTCCCTGTAGACCGGACATTGTTTGAATAATCTCTGTAGACCGGGCGCTGTTTGAATACTCTCTGTAGACCGGGCTCTGTTTGAATACTCCCTGTAGACCGGGCTCAGTTTGAATACTCCCTGTAGACCGGACGTTGTTTGAATACTCTCTGTAGACCAGGCGCTGTTTGAATACTCTCTGTAGACCGGACGCTGTTTGTATACTCCCTGTAGACTGGATGCTGTTTGAATACTCCCTGTGGACTGGGCGCTGTTTGAATACTCTCTGTAGACCGGGTGCTGTTTGAATACTCTCTGTAGACTGGGCGCCGTTTGAATACTCCCTGTAGACCGGGCGCTGTTTGAATACTCTCTGTAGATCGGGCGCAGTTTGAATACTCCCTGTAGACCGGGCTCGGTTTGAATACTCCCTGTAGACCGGGCTCGGTTTGAATACTCTCTGTAGACCGGGCTCTGTTTGAATACTCTCTGTAGACCGGGCTCGGTTTGAATACTCTCTGTAGACCGGGCGCTGTTTGAGACCGGGCGCTGTTTGAATACTCTCTGTTGACCGGGCTCGGTTTGAATACTCCCTTCAGACCAGGCGTTGTTTGAATACTCTCTGTAGAACGGGCGCTGCTTGAATACTCCCTGTAGACCGGGCGCTGTTTGAATACTCCCTGTAGACCGGGACCCGTTTGAATACTCTCTGTAGACTGGATGCTGTTTGAATACTCACTGTAGACTGGGCGCTGTATGAATACTCTCTGTAGACCGGGCGCTGTTTGAATACTCCCTGTAGACTGGATGCTGTTTGAATACTCCCTGTAGACTGTGCGCTGTTTGAATACTCTCTGGAGACCGGAGGCTGTTTGAATACTCCCTGTAGACTGGATGCTGTTTGAATACTCCCTGTAGACCGGGCGCTGTTTGAATACTCCCTGTAGACCGGGCGCTGTTCGAATACTCTCTGTAGACCGGGCACTGTTCGAATACTCTCTGTAGACCGGGCTCTGTTCGAATACTCTCTGTATACCGGACGCTGTTTGAATACTCTCTGTATACCGGACGCTGTTTGAATACTCCCTGTAGACCGGGCGCGGTTTGAATACTCTCTGTAGACCGGGCTCTGTTTGAATACTCTCTGTATACCGGACGCTGTTTGAATACTCACTGTAGACCGGGCGCTGTTTGAATACTCTCTGTAGACCGGGCGCTGCTTGAATACTCTCTGTAGACCGGGCTCTGTTTGAATACTCCCTGTAGACCGGGCGTTGTTTGAATACATTCTGTAGACCGGGCGGTGTTTGAATACTCTCTG
>NW_025169310.1:0-1743 GCF_004010195.1 Chiloscyllium plagiosum | reverse complement strand
TGTTTCCATATTAATTTATTTCATGTTTCTTGATAGGTCCATATGTTTACTTTGGTTGTATTTGCACACTGTGGTCCTTTCCTGTGACAGTTGGTGTGACTGTGACATGTGTATTACGGCCGAAATCTGTTTCGTTAAGATTCAAAGAGAAAAAAATACATTGTTCTGAATATCCTGTAAGTCTCAGTAAATCCATTTTGTTTGAAAACACCTTTTAGAGGCAATTGAACTTCATGAAATAATAATAATCTATTTTTAATGATGGAACACTCTGTGTCCTTCATTGAACAAGCTTGTCTCCCCCCTCCATAAACTTTCAATGCCTATCACAGAATTATTACAGCAAAAGTGGAGCAAACTCAACCCATTGTCTCTTCCAGCTTAGAATGAACTGTATCTCTACTGTTATTCTGTATTGTCCCCACAGACCTTTTTATTTTGTTATTACTGCCTGGTTTTAATTGTAAGTATCCTACCAGATATGAACAATACGATCCATCTCAAACAAAAACAGGAATTGGAATGAAAGCTTGGCAGGTCTGGCAGTATGTTTCAGGTCCGTTGACCCTACTCAATCTGTATACTTGATTAAGTAATGTGCATATAAATATTAGTTCACTTTATCACATTTAAAATTATCCTGTTTAGTTCACACTCGGCATTGCATCTCCTTCTTGTGCATTATATTTAAGTCTGTCTGTCAGAAAGAGCGATGATGATTGGGAAATATCATTGTACTCTATGCCGTCTCCACAGCCATTGCCCCCATTCCGCCCAATCTCCCAGCCAATGTCATATTCATTCGAATCTGACTCATTAATTCGTGAGTCTTAATGAATAAGTTCATTGTGCTTATCACGTTTGATTTTGGACTGAGGCCAAAATGTGTAAAAGTACTGCTTTACACCTAATAAAACTGCATTAAGATGTTTGGTAATTTATATTTTTTTAAAAATTACTGAATCATATTCTGTATGGAAGTTCCAACTTTGCCTTATTGGATCAGTGAGAGGAACATTCAGAGATGTCACATTTCCTGTCTATGTTCAGGGCAACTGTGTCCAGTGACAATCTGTTGGCTGGTGTTTGTTCCTGTGGAGGAGAGATCCACACAGTAGCAACATCTTGATTGTGTTTTTTTGTTGCGTGGATGGATTTGGGGAGAGATGGTACAGCATTGCAAACGTACAACAGAGCAGAGTCATCAAGACCACGGAAAAAAAAAATCTCCCTCACAAATGACTTCACGAGAGAAATTGATGATGGGAGATGTGACCAATAGCTGGCAATGTCAATGTTCAGTCCAGTTCAGTTATATTATGAACTGAATGTGCTGTATTGAAAGCTGTAACTGCTTGGTCAGTGACTCTGATTGATGTCAGTCTCTATGCATTGTAATTCTGTCACTGGAGGGTTTGCCGCTCCTATTAGTCAGGGGTTCAGTCAGTGCTTTATCCCACTGTTGTAGCAGGTACAACAGCTCCGACAGTAACAGAGATCAGCAGCTGCGTAGACATGGAGAGGACAAATCTGAATCTGAGAATAATGGACTTGAACATTACAACAATGGGGAGGAGGTTTTCCTTGAGCCTTATCAAAATTTCCACCATTGGGAACTTCAACCATATCGATATCAGCAGTGCTGATGACTATTCTGGGCGGGGTGGAGGGTGTGTTACTGAACTGAAATTATATTTTTAAAAAGCAAATAAAAGAACAGAAAGTGCTTTTCAGAACTTAAAT
>NW_025169309.1:0-1743 GCF_004010195.1 Chiloscyllium plagiosum | reverse complement strand
AGTCAGGCTGTTATTTAATGATGAAGACTCAGACAAGAAGTACAGTGCGAAGGAATTTGGGTGACTCTAAGCATGAAACATAATGGTTTCAATACTGATACAGCAACTGATGAAAGTGAGTCAGTTGTTAAATCTTGGAATAAAGGTGTTGAATTGTCAAGAAAATCTAAACTTTTTAGATATTTATTCTTTGTAGTTGAAATCAATGAGAGGTGATAATATTGAAACGTCCAAGATCGAGAATAGGATTGAAAAAAATTGAGAAGGTGGGCACAGTCTCAAAGTCCGGGATATAAATCCAGAATACGGGATGTCGATTTTGAATTGAGACGCAGTGAAATTTCTTCTTTCACGAAGTACCAAATCTCTGAACTTCCCTAACCCAGAGAGCTATGTAGGCTAGATCACTGAAACAACTGACAGACCAGATGTTTGGCCTTTTGATACATCGGCCCAGCCGAGGGATATGAAGATTTGGCAGAAAAGTAGAAATGAGCCCTGGAGTATCTCAGCCAAGTTTTTATAGAATGACAGGGCAGGCTTGAGGTGTTGAATACCCGACAGCTGTTCTTATTTCATATGTTCACATGTTATGTTATTGGAAAGTAACTGGTTATATTCCTGCAATTTGGATTGCGTAATGTTGCATTCACGGAAAGCCGAGGAATGGGTTTGAGCTAACGCTGGGTGTGATGTGCGGGCTGCATACACAGTGAATTGGGGTCTGAAGCATGGACGAAATCTGGATCCGAACTTATTTAGAGGGGAAGCCAGAAAAGATGATTTGTCGGAGTGACGCTCTCCCGGATTCAGCCTGGGTTTTCCATCTAAATTTTCCAAACATACACCTGACTATCAGATCGGCATCGACCTTTTCCTGTGTGGCAGGTCGAAAGAAATGCACGGAGCATCAGTACTTAGGATGGAGAAGCACGAGTTTTTAATTGGATCTTTTAAAGATCGTAGCTCATCTCTTTGCGATCCAGGCTGCACTTTTCTGTCAATACCCTAGTGTCCCTGATCCGCAAGTATATAGAAAAACAAATGAACTCTGCTTCCATATAAACTAACGATCCAGACACCACAAACTTCTGGGGTAGATAATTCTCACTTGAATATATTCTCACTTTGTGATTTTGTCCTGGTAATGGTTCTGACCGAGGTTTTAGGGGACACTATTTACTTTATTCATCCCACTCAACGACTGGTCACAACATTTGCAGTGTCGCCACGTCAGTGATAAGACCAATTGTATAGGTCTCAGACTGGGTCAGGTTCGTTGATAAGAGCAATTCAGGCAGAATTCATTAGACAAATACAAGTCACTTGCTGTTCGTGGAATACACATCCACTCCTAAAGTGCAAAGCCAACTGACAATAAATTTGGAAGATGCAAATGCCCATCGGGTATCCACCTGATCCACTCTCCACACGTTGTCTGTATGCTTTAATCAGACCACCTCTCATTCCAGGGGTAACCCGTTAAACCTCCGAAATGCAAAACTCTCATTACAGGAATGAGTGAAGTGAAAATCTTGCATTGTCCGATTTCAGGCAAGGAGACGAAGAAAAACATTCACTCACAGCTCTCCGGTGTGTTCTCAGTCAGTCTGGGTATTGCTGCAACTCCAAGTCGCTCCGAAAAATGTCGATTGAAAGTACATCAATGGAAACATTACATGCTTTTCTTTTTGCTTTCATTTTGAAAAGCATCTTCAATTTATTACAGAGAGTAGGAGATTT
>NW_025169308.1:0-1743 GCF_004010195.1 Chiloscyllium plagiosum | reverse complement strand
TCCAGTCAACGCCTTTCACAACAACAACTTTAATATCGCCTGCTATTGGTCTTGTTACCCATCTCTAAATGCTCTAACAATGTTAGAAATAATGGAGAAAGGTGGTGTTTTTACTTCACAGGTTCATTAATTTTCTTGTTTTATGCACCCACAAAATTGCATGCACCAAACGTCCAAAGAGCCAATAGAGAGGTGTCCTTCACTGAAGTACCTTTAACCATAACAACTGCCAAACTAACAAAAACTTTCTCTGCGCACAATTTCCCATAACACAAACAGGAAATGCGGATTTCTTCAAACTTTTCTCTAGCTGCTCTGGCAATGCAACATTTTGTCTTTAAAGCGACACACTTCAATAATTTTTTTTTCTGAAACTGCAAACATCTTATTGCACAGATTATACACCCTTTCGTTTTCAGATTTTTTGGCCTGAACCAAAAAATAAATGTCACATCTATGATTGTTTTGATTCTTGGTATTGAAAGATCAGAAACAGGATCGATACGACAACCTGAAGAAAAATGAATGAATAGTGGACAATGGCTGCTGAGACTGGAGAAGAATAAAGTGACATATCCTCGAGAAATAAAAGAAACATTTGGAAGAAGTAATGTCGAGTGACATTGAAAACATGATAGAATAACTTGAAATGGAATTGACAACAGCTGTTTGTATCCATATTGTTTAGTGTGTGTGTGCAGACAGGTACGTTTGCTCAGATGCGCACAAGGCATTCAGAATGTACCACGTAGAAACATTTATCAAAATATGATGCACATGACGCATAATCTTCATAAAACATAATGTGATATTCAGCAGAGATGTTATGTTAATCTTATGTCAAGGATTTCCCCTCTCTGGGAGTCCCTGATCTAGTTTGTCGAACTTATTACTATGTGTGTTATCCATTTCTGCCATTGGTCTCCCATCTTACTTCAGTTCATCAACTTTCTACGTCGACATCATTATGTTGGCCTTCTGGATTCTGCCAACAGTGGATGTCTGCCATATTATTGGAGATTGAATTTCTGGCATCAGACCAAGCATGAAAACTAGCATTTGAACATATTATTCTGTTGTACATACAGCACATAGAGATTGCCAAAACAAATAGAGAAGGACATCTACTTATGTCAAAAATCTTGTTTTCCCTATTTTCCCATCTGGGCGTCTGACTTCTATCTCTCTCTCTCTTTATATCATGTTCATCAATCTTGCAATCGTTGTCCGAATTACAACACTCAACGCCACCCCCCTCCACCCCATCAACTTAGGTCTGTTGCTCAAGTTTGGATGTGAAACGATAATGATTAAATTATGTAACGACAAAGACATGAGAGAGGAATACACCAGAGTTGATGCGGAGGGCAGCCCAGGACAGAAGGTTGTGCAACAGCAAAGGCAGTAGTTTCTGGGGATAATTCAGAGGCACAGCTGATGCTCATTTCAATTAATAAGAAACATACTCAGGGGAAGACAAGGTGGATAATGTAAGTCATGGGCAGCATGAAAGCAAAGAGAACGCACACAGTGTGGTAAAGATTATTGGGAATGCATAGGATTGAGAAGATTAAAAAAAACAACCCACGATAACAGAAAACGTCATCGGGGTGGTGGGGGGGAGGAGATGAAATTAGACAGTCGGATTGTTAGCAATAATAAAGAAGATTGCAAGATGTTTTTTGATATATAAAAGATAAAAGAGGGAGACAAATGCATGTGGAAATAAAAGATATTCAATGA
>NW_025169307.1:0-1743 GCF_004010195.1 Chiloscyllium plagiosum | reverse complement strand
ATAAATCTCTACCGCGCGGAGTCAGGCTCTTTGGCTCAATGTGGCCCATACGGACAAAATGTTCAGTCACACTGACTCTATTTCCCTGCACCTGGTGCATATCCTTCCAATTGTTTCCTATATAGACACTTGTCCAAATATCTTCTAAATGGTGTTAATGCGCACTTCGCAGATATTTCCACTGGCAGCTCATTTAACGTGCGTACCAGACTTCCTATAAAAGAGTTGTCCCTCAGGTTCCCTTCATTCTGTCCCCTGTACCATTAAACTGATGCCCACTAGTCCTCGATTCCTCGAACCTGGGAAAAGGCTGACTGTGTTCACCCTATTCATGCATCTCACGTTTAACACTCTTCACTGAGATCCCCTGCTCAGTCTCCTGTGCTCTAAAGATAAGAATCCCTGCTTGCCTAGCACACCATTACCTTTTCAAGTTTGCACCCACCTGTGAGCTATAAATGCTTGCCATCGTGCAGTGCCCAAACCCATGAATGACGTGAAGCTGTAATCTACCCTCCCAGACAGTGAATTTCATTTCCCCCCCTTACAACTCACCCCTCCCAAGGGTGAATACTTGTTTCCCTCGGATTCCCTCTCATCCCCCGTCTATCAAGTTGAATTTTATACTGCCTTGTTATTGAACCTTCGACTAAAGAGAGTACATGTTTGCAATCCACACTGCCCATGTTCATCATATTCGTGTTGCAGTCAAATTTCCAGATGATTCACTCAACATCCAAAGTTTCATTTTCAGCTTCGACAATTGCATTTACACTGGTGAGAGAAACCCTCTCAAAATCAACACAACACTTCACTGAACAAAGGAAAACATGTATTTTATGCAACTCTTTCAGACAGTCTTCAGCATTTACACACTGAACAAATTGAAAATTAATCCCATTCATTTCTAAATTAAGCTAAGCTGATGACTATACAGCAATGAATGTACAGGCCTGTGATCAACTCCCAGTCATTTATGACTTCATGCTGTTTATCAGACCCATCAGAATCATTTTAAGAATACAAAGCCATATCATTCAGGTATCTGGTAGTTATCAAGTGATTGTGGGAGGAACTAAGGTTTTCCATAGAATTTTCCATCACTTATTGCATGCTTATTCGAACGCATGCGTTTGTTTGAAAGCTTTCGGTAAGAGCATGTGACATCAACGGGGTTCAGAATAGTTTCACAGTAGTTAAATGTTACAGTGATCATCCGTATCGTGTTTTCATTTTCCGAGGAATGGATACATAGTGAGCCAAGAAGGCGCTGTCTTTTGACACAGTAAGAACGATTAATAGTTCTGCGTATCCTGAGTTGATGTTTTCTTTTCTTGGTAACTGCCAAAAGCTTATCTTGCCTGCTATTGCAGGAACGTTCAGAGGTTTATCGATCCTTTCCTGCTTTAACGGTCAGAAGTGTATCTCAGCTCGCCTGCAACGTTATGCTGCTCAACACCTTTAGCAATCACTACTCAGCTTTCCCAGCATTCTTTACAAATTTAGTCAAAAATTCCAGCATGCTCTGCCGAAACAGTATGGCTTATGGAGATGCGAATACAAGTGACATGAATTTTGTATGTAATTACTGTAATACAGAAGGTGTGAAATGTTATATTCTCTGTCAGATCTCACTGTGATATTGACTAGAGATCTGATTCATTTAAGAAGGAAACTGCATCCCACGTCAAGGCCAGATTTGAGGAGATATCTGGCCTCTCCCAAATAAATGGTCACAGAGGT
>NW_025169306.1:0-1743 GCF_004010195.1 Chiloscyllium plagiosum | reverse complement strand
CCTGACATACCTGTAGAAAACTTTAGTGTTTTCCTTGATCGTACCTGTCAAAGACTTTCCTGGCAGTCTTGCCCTCCTGGCTCTTCTTAGCTCTCTCCTTAGGTCCTTCCTGGCTTACTTGTATCTCTCTAGCATGCTAGCTGAGCTTTCACACCTCTACTTTACATAAGCCTCGTTCTTCCTTTTGACAAAAGATTCAGCTTGACCACTTCCTCCTGCCTGACAGGTACATACGTATCAAGGACATGCAGTAGCTGTTCCTTGAACAAGCTCCACATTTCAATTGTACTTATTCCCTGCAGTTTCCTTCCCCATCCTATGCTCCTAAATCTTGCTAAATCACTTCATAATTGCCTTTCCCCCAGTATAACTCTTGCTCTGTGGTATATACCTATCCCTTTCCATTGTTAAAGTTAACGTAAACGAATTGTGGTCACTATCACCAAAGTGCTCATCTACCTCCAAATCTGACACCTGGCCTGGTTCATTACCCAGTATCACATCCAATACAGCTTTGCCTCTTGTTGGCCTGTCTACATATTGTGCCAAGATAGTAGACACAGTTCAAACCACCTTCCTGCCTGTCAGTACACCCCTGCGACCTTGAAACCTTATTCATCACCTCACTACTCTCAACCTCCTGTACACTGGAGCTACAATTCAGATTACCATCCCCCTACTCAATTAGGTTAAACCCGCCCGAAGATAAATCCTATTAAAAATATAGACAGGTGGGCAGAGGGTTGCCTTATTAGTAAGAGATGAAATTAAATCAATAGTAAGAAATGAATTTGGGTCAAATGGTGTAGAATCTGTGTGAGTAGAATTGAGGAACCGCAAAGGTAAAAAGAAACTATAGTTGGAGTTGTGTCCAGGCCTCCAAATAGTAGTCAAGAGGTGGGGTGCAACATGCAACACGAGATAGAAAAGATGTGTAGGAAAGGCAAAGTTACACTGATCATGGGGGTTTCAATATGCAGATGGACTGGGAAAATCAGGTTGGTAGTAGATTGCAGGTAAAAGGATTTGTGGAATGTCTATAAGGTGACTTTTTGGAGCAGCTTGTGGTGGAGCCCACTGGGGAGCAGGCAATACTAGATTTATTGTTCTGCAATGAGGCAGACTTAAAAACGGAACTTAAGGTGAAGGAACCCTTAAGAGGCAGTTATCATAATATGATTGAATTACTCTGCAATTTGAGAGGAAGAAGATGGACTCAGAGATGATGGTATTACTGCTGAATAACGGCAACTACAGAGGCACGAGGGAGGAGCTGGGTAGAATTGATTGGGAGAGGAGCCTAGCAGGAAAGACAGGGGAACAGCAATGGCAGGAACTTCTGGGAGTAATTCAGGTGATACAGCAGAGATTCAACCCAAGGAAAAGGAAGCATGGAACAGCAGGATGAGGCAATGATGGCTGACCAGGGATAGCATAAAAGCTAGGTGCCAGAAGACTGGAAAATTGCTAACGTGACACACCTGTTTAAAAAGGGAGTACAGCAAAAGACGGAAAATTACAGACTGATTAGCCCAACTTTGGTCATGGGTAAAATCCTGAAGTCCATTGTGAAGGATAAGATTTCTGAATACTTGGACGTATATGGTAAAATAGACCAAAGTCAGCATGGTTTCATTAAGAGGAGCTCCATTCCTGATAAAAGGCTTATGCCCGAAGCGTTAATTCTCCTGCTCCTTGGATGCCTGACCTGCTTTGCTTTTCTGGCACCACACTGTCAACCCT
>NW_025169305.1:0-1743 GCF_004010195.1 Chiloscyllium plagiosum | reverse complement strand
AAATTTGTCATCCAAGACTTTCACTGATAAGGTCACCGTGATAAGGTCACATGTCACCGCTTTACAAAATGTGCTGAGGAGACCGAGCGATTATGGTGGTGGGTTATTATACTGTTGTGCTCCACATTCACAGATTCGAGTCACACTCTGGTTGCTAACTTCACAAACCGCTCCAGCAGTTTTTCTTTGCATCTCACACTCTGGTATACACTGGATCGAGAATCTTCTTCTTGCCGTTCACTGCACGGGAGATTCACCAGCATTCGATACCACATTAAAGTCGAAATGAAGAGCGAGAGCAGACATTCTATTCAATTTTGCATTTAAATTGTTGTAATAAGAAAGAACGCATTTTTCTTTCTGCCCCACATTCCATCTTGTCTTTCTGTGAAGTTACATCGAAAGAAAGAGAAACAGATAACAAGAGATCGGGAGCACAAGTTTATCCAGTGGGGTTGTTCACGAGTATTTTAACCAAACACTTCACACAAGATTCAAACAGTCACTCGGAATCGGAACCGCAGAAATCTTCTCCAATGAAACGAACCTTTCATTTTTCCAAAAATTTCTGCTGTGTGTGAATCATACAACGATCCATCATCCAGCGTGATCACGGACTTGCCAACTGTATAAAGTCCACCAACTTTCTTCAGCAATCACAGCTTCTGAGTGTCATTTGTTGCAACCAGGGCACAGCACATTTCTTCTTCCTGTGTTTATGAGCCTTGTTCCTGATCTGTCTGATCTATTTCATAAACGTTTCCTAGCACTTCAGCCCATCCCCTCACAATTCTGAACTTATGCATAAAATAAGGCGGCACGGTGGCATTGTGGGCGGCACGGTGGCACAGTGGTTAGCACTGCTGCCTCACAGCGCCAGAGACCCGGGTTCAATTCCCGACTCAGGCGACTGACTGTGTGGAGTTTGCACGTTCTCCCCGTGTCTGCGTGGGTTTCCTCCGGGTGCTCCGGTTTCCTCCCACAGTCCAAAGATGTGCAGGTTAGGTGAATTGGCCATGCTAAATTGCCCTCAGTGTTAGGTAATAAGGGGTAAATGTAGGGGTATGGGTGGGTTGCGTTTCGGCGGGTCGGTGTGGACTTGTTGGGCCGAAGGGCCTGTTTCCACACTGTAAGTAATCTAATCTAATCTAATCTAAAAAAGGCGTAAGACCAAATGTTAAATAAAGAAGAATTATGCCCCTCAGCCCATCGAGTCTGCCCCAACATTCAATGAACTCATGGTTGATCTGATAATCTTCAACTCGATTCTGCTCACTTACCTCGACAAAGTCCCATCATCTTTCTGATTAACTATCCGGCAGAGTTTGAAAATACCCAACAACTCAAAATGCCACAGACTTTCTGGCCCCTGAGCAAAGAAATTACTCATCATTTCTGAAATAAATATGCAATGCCTAATTCTGTGTTCATGTCGATTGGTGCTCTCTTCACAGCATAGGGCAAGCCACCTGCCTGTATCTACCTGTCAAGATCCAGTGAATATTGAACTTTTATAATTGTTATTATGTGAATATAGAGCTCCCCTCCACCTCCTTTGTTTCAAGGAGAATAATCCCAGCCTAACCAATCATTCCACGAAACTCCATTTTATACAGAGTTAGCAACATGTTTGTAAATCTCTGCTGGCTTTTACAGCGTCCTTACGAAGTTACAAGACAGGTGGAGAAATTTCGGCGAGGAAACGGGTTGAAAGTTCAGACGCAGCTGGGAATTGGAACTTGA
>NW_025169304.1:0-1743 GCF_004010195.1 Chiloscyllium plagiosum | reverse complement strand
CATATCACCAACATAGTTATAATTATTTTTTGTGAGCAATGGAGGAGTGGGGCTAGAAAAGGGAGAAGTGAGCCAAAACAACACAGGGAAATATCGACTCATTCAGCCAACGTCAGAGACAAGGAGTTCCTTGGAGGGGATTCTGAGGGATAGAATTTGCATTTATTTAGAAAGACAAGGAATGATTAGGTATAGTCAATATGGATTTGTGTGATGGAAATCATGTCTAATTAATGTGATTGAGTATTATGAAGAGATAACAAAGAAGTTTGAAGAATATACTTTCGTGCACCTTGTTTACACAGACTTCAACAAGGCATTTAATAAGGTTTCCCATCGTAGACAGATTTCTAAAATTAGGTTATATGTAATCTAGTAAAAGCGAGCCAATTGGATACAAAATTGGATTGAAGGTAATATACTGTTTTCCAGACTGAAGACCTGTGACCAGCGATGTTCTGAAAGAATCAATGCTGAGCTCACTGCGTTTCATCATGGATATAAACAACTTTGATATGATTATCGGAGGCATGGTTAGTAAGTTTATAGATAACATCACCAAATTGGTTCAGTGGACAGTGAAGAATATAACGTGATCCTTGACCATCAATGAGCCAAGGACTGGCAGATGGAGTTTAGTTTAGATATTTGTGAGGTTTTACATTTTGGTAATTTAAAGCGGGGTAGAGCCCTGGGGACTGTTGCTTAACAAAGAGAACTGCGGGTGAAGATTCATAGTTCCTTGTAAGTGGAGTTTAGGTCGGTAGAGAAGTGAGGAACGTGGTTGACCTGCTTGCCTTAATCAGTCAGAACATTGAGAATAGGAGTTGGAGGAGCGTGTTGCACTTGTACAGGATGTAGATGAGGCCACTTTAAGAAAACTGCGTACATACCAGTTGACTCTATTAAAGGACGGATGTTGTTAAGCTTGAAAGGGTGCAGAAAAGATTTACAAGGATTTTCTGGAACCTGAGGGCTTGAGCTACAGGGAGATGAGGAACAGGTTGAGACTTTTCCCCCCTGAACTGTCAGAAGTTGAATGGTGACATGACAGAGGTTTTAAAAGGTCCTGAGGGGGATGGATAGTCTGAATGGGCAAAATCTTTTTTCCCAGAGTAGGTGCGTTCAGAACTAGACGGCGTAGGGTGATGGTGACAGAGCAAAGACTAAGAAGGGACCTGAGGGGAAACCGTTTCATATAGAGGCTGGTGGGTGTACTGTCAGAGGAAGTGGTGAAAGCGGGTACAATTACATGTAACTGGATAGGTACATAAATAGGAATAGATCATGGGATGTGGGCCAAATGCTGGCAAGTGGGACGAGATCTGATTAAGATGCCTGATTGGCGTGGACAAATTGGACAAAAGGATTTGTTTCCACGCTGTATGATTCTCTTATTCTCACAGCGGGATGAGGGAAAATTCTAAAAGTGCCCTTCAAAAGGGAATTCTCTTTCCCGGAAATTTGTGGTGCCTCTCTGATTACAAGTATTCACAGTTGAGTTAGTTAAAGATTTGACAGAAAAGTGAGTCACGGATAATGGGACACAGTCAGGACGATCAGGCTGAGACCACAACCTGATCAGCCACAATCTTAATGCCTGGTGGAGAAGGCTCAAATTCTCGAATGACACACTCCTGCTCCTCAATCCCATGTTTCTGTGTCCAATTCAACCCCTCTAACTGCTCCTCTAACTGGAGCAGTTAGAGTCCACTTATTATTATGGCATGGTGCACAGAAATA
>NW_025169303.1:0-1743 GCF_004010195.1 Chiloscyllium plagiosum | reverse complement strand
GTGAGAGTGAGTGTGAGAGTGAGTATGAGTGAGTGATAGAGCAGGCTCCCAGTTTCCGGCCTGTGCTCCTGTTCCCGTTCCTCTCGCTGCTGTCTCTCTGTCCTGAGGGAACCTACCTTTCCTCTTCCTGCAGCCCCTCCTGCCACAGTGCAGACCGGTGAGAGTGGCTAAAGCAATGCAGAGAATGATCAGGCTGACGATGATAGAGCCCCAGAGCCATGGAGACTTCCGGAGGATCTCAATCCAGCCTGCAGACAGACAGAGGGGGGGGGGGGGGAAACAGGGTCAGGAAGGTTCACAACGTGAGTTACCTCAACTCCCTGCCTCCTGCCCTTCCTCCTCGCCCCCTTCCTCCCTCTAAAACCCCTCTCTCTCTGTCTCAGCCTTGAATACCCTCAATGTCGCACCCTCCTGCCCTTTCCCCTTCAATCCCCCTCCTGCTCCCTCTCTGTCTCAGCCTTGAATACCCTCAATGCCCCAGTCTCTGCGATAAAGAATCCCACAGATTCACTCCCCGTTCCCCCTGGAGGGTGAAGGGGTTTCACCCCCATCTCCCTCTTTAATAATGGGGTGACCCCCCCCCCCCCCCCCCACACTCTGGATCGCAGATTCTGCCACACGGCAGGTGGGCGGTGGGTGGAGCGGGGAATCCATCTTTCCTTGTTGAATCTTGTCTGTTTCAATCTGGTCGTCTCTGGTTCATCTAAATTCCTGACAAAGCCAGATCCCAACTGACCCGCCCTCTCCCTCATCAGACAATCCCTGCATCCCTGGGATCGGCCAAGTGAACCTTCTCTGGACTGCCCACGATGGCTGGTCCATCCCTGCTTGGATACAGAGCCCCGAGTATTCACGGTATTCCAGCTGGAGTCTGACTCGTGCAGTTTTGGTAAAATCTCCTGGATTTTACATTCCATTCCCCGTCAAATCCACTCCCAGGATCCGTCTGGGGTCTAACTGAGCATCTACACAATCGCAGCCAATCCCTCCCTCATGACCTTCCTCGTGTGGTGATGAGTGAGTGAGGGAGTGAGGGAGTGGGTGAAGGGATGAGGGAGTGAGGGAGGGAGTCAGTGAATGAGGGAGGAAGTAAGTGAGTGAGTGAGTAAGGAAGTGGGACAGTGAGTGGGGGAGTGGGAGAGACAGCACTGACACTGTCCCTCCCTGGGGATTTGCCTCTGGCCACGATGCCACTATACCTGAATCCTTCCGGAGCTGAGTCTCCTTCAGCCATTCCAGGGTCTGGTGCCCCACCAGGCAGGTGAAGTTATACCCACTGTGCCAGTCTCGTGATGGCACAGAGAGCTGGCTGACTGTGTGGAAGGTCCCATGAGGGTCTGGTGTTACTGGGAAAGTAGTCACTCCCTCAGAGAGCTCCCGGCCCTGGCTCCTCCAGCTCAGGTAGACATCTCCCGGGTAGAAGCCAGACACGAAGCAGGCCAGTGTAGTGTTCCCTCTGCCAGGGAGCTCTCCCTCCTCGTCCTCATCCTCCGTCTCTATCACCAGCGCCTGGACAGAGGGCTGCTTCCAAAGCTGGGCTGCAGTGGCACAGGAAGATCCCATTCAAACAGCACTCCCCAAGAAGTGAAGGTAGTTATCACGAAATAGCGCCAACTCCACCCCTCCCCTCCACCAACTTGATGGAGAGGGTCGCTCCAGGAGGAATATTCCCCATCAGTGATCCCGTCTGGGTCACCATGTCCGCTCTCCCAGCCCCTAACCCACCCCCCAAAACAACATCCC
>NW_025169302.1:0-1743 GCF_004010195.1 Chiloscyllium plagiosum | reverse complement strand
ATATTTGACATTAGGATTAAACTTTGGCAAAACTTCATGGGCCAAAGGGCCTGTTCTGTGCTACACTTTTCTATGTTGTATGTTCTATGTTCTATGACTCATTTACATACTTGTAATTTCAGAAAGTAAAACTGGTTTGTATTCGGACTGCATGTAAAATTCAATACATTAAGATCACTATTCCCAAAAGCTCCACAGTGGGTAGCTCAGTGGTTTTTGAATTTGCTCCTCTGATCACATAACACCAATTCCAAAACAGCCTGGTCTTTGGCTCGATACGCAACAGACTGTTAAAGGAAAGCATTTCATGCACACTCGTGAATTCCATTTTTACAGCATTAACTTTCACTTGGATTCACACAGTTTCGATGTTAATTTATCCACGATTACTGCAGTACCGGCAAACTTGCATTTCTAATTTCCGTTTTTGCAACACACTCAACATTTCTATCACACTTTTGACTTTGATATAAAACTCTCATCATGTTTGCTTCTCCTCGCTGTTTCTAACCTCCACCATACCAGACTCGATGGAATCAGTATGACGTGGGCTCTGGAGAGATTAAGTGTAGATTCAGACCAGATATTCGGGGAAGCATATTTCAACGTCGATATCGTCAAATCTTACCTGCTCTTCTTTAGGGTCATTGCGACATTTCCGCCAGATCTCCCATTGTGTAGGTAGAGTAGATAAAGACAATTACTTTTCAACGATGCTGTGTATTCCTCCAGACAGCTGAGACTACTGTAACCCGGATGATAAGGTATTGCTTGTAAAGCAGATTAGTAAATTATTGCTGCTGTTGTACAGGACCTGAGTGATATCACATCTGGAGAAATGCGTACAGATCTGGTCAACCGATTTAGGCAATGAAGATGCTAATTATAGAATCCCTATAGTGTGGGAGCAGGCCGTTTGATCCATCACCTCCGCTCTGATCCTCCGAATACCGTCCCATCTAAACACGTTCGCTTACCCCATCTCTGTAACCCTGTATTTTCCATGACTAATTTCACCTGTACTGCTTATCCCCGGACATTATGGGTAACTTAGCATGTCCAATGTATCAGTCTTGCACATCTTGAGGGTGTGGGAGTAAACTGGAATACCCGCTGGTGGAACCCATTCAAGCCAAGGGGAAAAGGTGCTAACTCCCCACAGACAGTCACCTGAGGTTACAATTAAACCCAGCCCTCTGCTTTTGTGAGGAAGCAGTGTTAACCACTGAGCTACCCAGTGTGGGCAACGAAAATCGCCTGCACAATGAAGCTACAGGAGAGCCTGAGTACTGCAAGTCACATTTCACGTGTGAGGTCAATATTAACAACTCTACACGACAGATAAACGGTGTGGCTGCTGAAGTTGCTGTGCTGTCCCTCATCAAAAACATATTAAATTGTGATTAATTTAAATAATTCTCACACACTCCAATGATCACTTTAACGGATAATCTGCACAAATGCCAGCGGTGGGATTTGAACCCACAGCTGCATTCAGACAGAAAATGAAATCCTGCCCCTTAGCCTGGTCAGCTCTGCATCCGTGAGCAAAATTTGAATCCAGCTCCTGTGGACATTACTGTATCACTCGCTGCACAGGGAAGTGAAAACACCAGTGTGCCATCACCTCAACTGAACACAATACTCTCTAATGGGACACAAACCCAGGCAACAGTAATGGGAGCATTGTTTCCTTTAAACACATCAATGACATTCTTTCAATACCTGTCTCCATCCATAGCA
>NW_025169301.1:0-1743 GCF_004010195.1 Chiloscyllium plagiosum | reverse complement strand
AGATTAAGTTAGGATATCTGGGCTGAATGGATGAGTTGGACCGAATGGTCTGTTTCCGTGCAGTACATCTGTGTCACTCTGTGAGACTCCATGAGATTCTCTGCCCAAGAGAGCAGTTGAGACAGCTTTATGAAGTTTATTGAAGACGCAGTTGGATGGGTTTTTGCATGGTAGGGGAATTAAGGGTAGTCGGGATAGTGAGGTTAGTGGAGTTGTGATCTTAATGAATGACGGAGCAGGCTTAACCAAATGGTCTCCTCCTGCTTCTGTTACTTTGAATCTGTAACACTGCATTTCCCGCGGCCGGAGTTTTCCCACGGCACAAAGGAGGTTCTCTAAAGTATATTTAAACCCCTTGCTTTGCTTGAACTCAAACTGCATTGACTTGGAGGAGAGTGGGATTTGCAAAGTGTCCTCCCCTCCACACGTGGCTCAACTGCAGGACAGCTGTCCGGCCCGCCATGCATTGTTGACGTCACAATGCGAATGCAGCCCTGTCAGTTTCAGAGTGAAACTCCCTCCCTCTGGGCAACATCTGGGAGCAAAGCAATGTCTCCCCCTTGCCATATACCATCGTCCAGCAGCGAGGGGGAAGGGGAGGTAGGGGTGGGTGAAACACTGTTCACTTGTAGCAACTGGAGTGAATCCAGGGAGGGAGCAGACACTCCAATGGTGCTCAAATACTTTCTATCTCTCTTAAAGCTATTTTCCTTGTGTATTCCCTCAGTTTGGCACGAAAACAGTTTGCACCCTAGAAAAGGATTGCTCCTTTCCTCATGTTCACAATTAAAAGGTTAGATTCTCAAGGAATTGCTCAAAAAAATTTAAGGGATTGCACATTGCTCAAAAAAATGTAGGCCACCCGGGGCCTGTGGCTTGTTGGTCTAGGGGTATGATTCTCACATCGGGCCTTCTGGTGCGTGGGCATGCGAGAGATTCCGCGTCCAAATCCCGGACGAGCCCTTGTTTCTTACACTGCTTTGTGCAAAAAGGGCCAGTCAATGCTCTCAAAAAGCAGCTTCATTAAACGCGATACCGTTTCAATGAACGCGGCAAGGGCAGCACTTATTCAAAGAGAATACGTGCTTTACTTCACAAAGAGGGTGGTGGGCGTTTGGAATGCGTTGCCAGCAGACGTAGTAGAGGTAGGTTCATTTAAGATGCGTCTGGATAAATGCATGAGTGGGTGGTAAGTAGAGGGATAAAGATGCTAAGGAATTGACCGACAGGTTGAGACAGTACATTTGGATCGGCTCAATCTTGAAGTGCCTGTTCCTGGGCTGTAAACTTTCTTTGTTCTTTGTTCTATATGGTGTATATCTCATATTGTTGACTGTTGTAAAGTTTCTTTGTAATTATTATTCACCTTCTAATGTAGTAATGGAGTTACGTCGTTTTTTTGTCATAATGTTTTATTTAATAGGTCAGCAGGAAGTCATTCAGCAATTTTACTGCCTTCATTTTCATATCCTTGATTCAGCTCCATTTCCAGCATCTTTGTAGGCAGTTTGTTCCATGTCATTGTCACTGAAATGAAGTTTTCATCCATGCACAGCTAAGCCGATCTGGCTGCATGAGGGTTTTCAGGTTTCTGTGGCCTGGATAATATGTGATCAGCAGTCATCTCGCAATCTACAGGAATTGCCACCAATGTTATGTTCATTAACTGTACTGACAGTGATCACTTATTTTGTGATTTTTCTTTGCAGAAAGACGTGCAGAAAGAAATCTGAATACAAATGA
>NW_025169300.1:0-1743 GCF_004010195.1 Chiloscyllium plagiosum | reverse complement strand
GCTGCTTGGCCCACTCCAGTCCGTGCTGCTGGGTCCACTCCAGTCCGTGCTGCTGGGTCCACTCCAGTCCGTGCTGCTGGTTCCACACCAGTCCGTGCTGCTGGGCCTACTCCAATCTGTGCTGCTGGGCCCACGCCAGTCTGTGCTGCTGGGCCCACGCCACTCTGTGCTGCTGGGCCCACTCGAGTCTGTGCTGCTGGGCCCACTCGAGTCCGTGCTGCTGGGCCCACTCCAGTCCGCGCTGCTGGGCCTACTCCAGACTGTGCTGCTGGGCCCACTCCAGTCCGTGCTGCTGGGCTCACTCCAGTCCGCGCTGCTGGGCCTACTCCTGTCCGCGCTACTGGGCCTTCTCCAGTCTGTGCTGCTGGGCCCACTCCAGTCCGCGCTGCTGGGCCCACTCCAGTCCGTGCTGCTGGGCCTACTCCAATCCATGGTGCTGTGCCCACTCCAGTCCATGCTGCTGGGCCCACTCCAGTCCATGTTGCTGGGCCTACTCCAGTCCGTGCTGCTGGGCCTTCTCCCGTTTGATTGCCTCGGGCAACTGTGTGTGTGGAGTTTGCGCATTCTCCCCGTGTCTGCGTGGGTTTCCTCCGGGTGCTCCGGTTTCCTCCCACAGTCCGAAGATTTGCAGGTTCGGGTGAATTGGAGGAGTTTGGCCATTATCTGGTAGTGACCTTTGCTCTGGACAATCACTCTTGCTCCCCATAATAAAATACCGTCCTCTCCTGTGATCAGTTCCCTCTGGGTTTCGGTTCTGGTTGTGATGGTCCTTTGGTTTTCCCATTATCTCTCAGCTTTGCCCGGACCGGGCCTTTTTGTGTCCACAGTCGTATATACTCAGCGGTGAACGGAAGCGTCGTCGTGACAGTTTAAGACCGAAGGGCCTCCTGGTCAGGGTTCCAATGTGTCATTATACAGACTGAGAGTACGGGCCCACTGCCGAGTCCAACCTGAAACTATGGGCCTTGTTATCTGTGAGTAGCCCGAGCTAGGGTTTGTGATCCATTACTGAAACGAATCTGCTTCCATAAAGGTGTTGGTGGAACTTGCTCACACCAAAGTTGACCACCAAATCTAGGGCCATATTTGCGTTTGGCATCAGCCAATGTCCAGGAAGTGATAGGTCTTCTCTCTGTTCGGCCACCAGTCAGCCAACACTACCCCAACACGGTAACAGGGAGGCATCGCATTGTCAGCGCCACATCTCGCTTGGTATATCATAGAATCCCCTTCGGCCCAGCAAGTCCACATCGACCCTCCGAAGAGTAACCCACCCAGACCCATACCCCTACCCCATTACCCTACATTCATCCCTGACTAGTGCACCTAACCTACACATCCCTGAACACGAGGGGCAATTTAGCATGGCCAATTCATCCTGACCTGCACATCTTTGGACTGTGGGAGGAATCCGGGGCACCCGGAGGAAACCCACGCAGACACGGGGAGAACGTGCAAACTCCACACAGACAGTCGCCCCGAGGCTGGAATCGACCCCAGGTCCCTGACTTCTGTGAGGCAGCAGTGCTAACCACTGTGCCACCATGCCACCCGTACCGTGCCAACACCTCAGGCAATGAAAGCTGTTTCTTCACTTCCCTAAAGGCTATGTCTTGGCTACGTGACCATTTCTAAGGCTGACCCTTTTTCAGTCGTAGTTGTAAGGGTGTCAAGATGGAGGCCAAGTTACATGGGAATTTTGTGCAATAATTCACCCGCCCAAGAACAGACCTCAGCTCCGGT
>NW_025169299.1:0-1743 GCF_004010195.1 Chiloscyllium plagiosum | reverse complement strand
AGACTTCTCATGTCCACTTCTGGCTCTTCTTCGCTCTCTCTTTAAGTCCTTCTTGGCTAAAATGTAACTCTCAAGTACCTTAACTGAGCCTTCATGTCTCATCCTAACATCAGCCTTCTTCATCCTTTTGACAAGAGATTCAACTTCCTTAGTAAACCACTGCTCCCGTGCTCAACAACTTCCTCCCTGCCTAACAGGTACATACCTCTCAAGGATATGCAGTAACTGTTCCTTGAATAAGCTCCACATTTCATTTGTGCCCATCCCCTGCAGTTTCCTTCCCCATCCGATGCATCCTAAATCTTGCCTAATCGTATCTTATTGCCTTTCCCTGAGCTATAAGTCTTGCCTTGTGGTATATACCTATTCCTTTCCATCGCTAAAGTAAACATAACCAAACTGTGGTCACTAACATCAAAGTGCTCACTTACCTCCAAATCTAACACCTGGCTGGGATCATTAACAGTACCAAATCTAATGTGGCCTCGCCCGTTGTTGGCCTATCTACACACTGTGTCAGGAAACCCTCCTGCACACATTGGACAAAAACTGACCCATCTAAAGTACTCGATCTATAGTAGTACATCTATATATAATATTTGCATAGTTGAAGACCCCCATAATAACTACCCTGTCACTCTTGCTCCTATCAAGAATCACCTTTGCTATCCTTTCCTCTTCATCTCTGGGACTATTCAGAGGCCTATATAAAACTCCCAACAGGGTGACCTCCTTTCCTATTTCTAACCTCAGCCCATACTACCTCAGTAGACGACTTCTCAAATGTCCTTTCTGCAACCTTAATACTGTCCTTAACTCACAATGCCACACCCCACTTTCACCATCTTCTGTGTTCTTACTGAAACATCTAAATCCCAGAACCTGCAACAACCATTTTCCTAGAAGACATGTTAATTTGCAGGACAGGAAGTGGATGCTGGATATAGTGTAACAATGATGGAGACAATGGACAGTTGGAATGTACCTGTACATAGGGACAGGTAAACTCTGTGGCCTGATTGTTAAACAGCAAGTAGACTGTGTAGGGAGTGCTGGTTGGCTTATTGAACACCAGTTCCCTGGTTCTGACAGTGGGCTTTTGTAGTGAGGTGAGGTGTGATGTTTTGAAAAATGCAGGAGGCAGCTGCTTCAGAGGCAAAGGAAACTCTGATTTTAATAAAACAAGCGAAATTGAAAATATCTGAAAAAGAAAATGAATACTTCAAAAAACCCCCAATGTTACAGATCAAACGAAGTGAGATTTATCTGATATCTAACTAGCACCCCAGTTAACCCTTGCAGTCTTGATTTGGCACTGTGGGTTTAAAATTACAGAAAGCTGTTAATTAATGGGTGACAGAGAGAAAGGGTAGAGAGAGAGAAAAAAACCCCCATTAATCCCAGTGTCCTATCCTGCTTTCCTTTCCCTTGGGTGCCCTGCACCATTTGTTTCCTCCCCTATCTAACTGAGCTGGGACAGAGGGTCTCGATGACCGTATGCTCATCCCTGAAGTGGCATCTATCAGCACGGATAGTGGTGGATGTCACTGGCGCTGAGCTGGTCGATATCTCGGTGCTCCAGTCGCCTTCAGTCGCTTCTCGTCGGAACGTGGAGTTTCGTGGGTGAGAAGATCACCTGTTCTCTTTCTTTCCCTGATTTGGAGACACCGGTGTTGGACTGGGGTGTATAAAGTTAAAAGTCACACAACAGGGCCTAACAGAGGAGGCAGATGAACTCAGGGC
>NW_025169298.1:0-1742 GCF_004010195.1 Chiloscyllium plagiosum | reverse complement strand
TCCCTCAGCACTGACCCTCAGACAGTGCAGCACGCCCTCAGTAGTGACCCTCCGACCGTGCAGCACTCCCTCAGTCCTGGCCCTCCGACCGTGCAGCACTCCCTCAGTACTGACCCTCCGACCGTTCAGCACTCCCTCAGTACTGACCCTCCAACAGTGCGGCACTCCCTCAGTACTGACCCACCGACAGTGCGGCACTCCCGCAGCACTGACCCTCCGACAGTGCAGCACTCCCTCAGTACTGACCCTCCGACCGTGCAGCACTCCCTCAGCACTGACACTCCGACAGTGCAGCACTCCCTCGGCACTGACCCTCCGACCGTGCAGCACTCCCTCAGTTCTGGCCCTCCGACCGTGCAGCACTCCCTCAGTACTGACCCTCCGACCGTTCAGCACTCCCTCAGTACTGACCCTCCAACAGTGCGGCACTCCCTCAGTACTGACCCACCGACAGTGCGGCACTCCCGCAGCACTGACCCTCCGACAGTGCAGCACTCCCTCAGTACTGACCCTCCGACCGTGCAGCACTCCCTCAGCACTGACACTCCGACAGTGCAGCACTCCCTCAGCACTGACCCTCCGACCGTGCAGCAATCTCACAATACTGACCCTCTGACAGTGCAGCCCTCCCTCAGCACTGACCCTCCGACCGTTCAGCACTCCCACAGTACTGACCCTCCGACAGTGCGGCACTCCCTCAGTACTGACCCTCCCTCAGTTCAGCACTCCCTCAATACTGACCCTCCGAGAGTGCAGCTCTCCCTCAGCACTGACGCTCCGAGAGTGCAGCACTCCCTCAGTACAGACCCTCTGACCCTGAGTGCTCCCTCAGTACTGACCCTCGACCTGGGCAGCTTTCCCTCAGTACTGACCCTCCGACAGTGCAGCACTCCCTTTGCACTGACCCTCCGACCGTGCAGCACTCCCTCAGTACTGACCCTCAGACAGTGCAGCACTCCCTCAGTACTGACCCTCTGACAGTGCAGCACTCCCTCAATACTGGCCCTCCGACAGTGCGGCACTTCCTCAGCACTGACCCTCCGACAGTGCGGCACTCCCTCAGCACTAACCCTCTGACAGTGCAGCACTCCCTCAGTACTGACGCTCTGACAGTGCAGCACTCCCTCAGTACTGACCCTCCGACAGTGCAGCACTCCCTCAGTACTGACCCTCTGACAGTGCAGAACTCCCTCAGCACTGACCCTCTGACAGTGCGGCACTCCCTCAGTACTGACCCTCTGACAGTGCAGAACTCCCTCAGTACTGACCCTCTGACAGTGCAGCACCCCCTCAGCACTGACCCTCTGACAGTGCGACACTCCCTCAGTACTGGCCCTTTGACAGTGGACCACTCCCTCAGCACTGACCCTCCGACCGTGCAGCACTCCCTCAGTACTGACCCTCCGACCGTGCAGCACTCCCTCAGTACTGACCCTCCGACCGTGCAGCACTCCCTCAGTACTGACCCTCGACCTGTGCAGCTCTCCCTCAGCACTAACCTTCTAACAGTGCAGCACTCCCTCAGCACTGAACCTCCGACAGTGCAGCACTCCCTTAGTACTGACCCTCCGACAGTGCGGCACTCCCTCAGTACTGACCCTCCGACAATGCAGCACACCCTCAGTACTGACCGTCTGATAGTGCAGCACTCCCTCAGTACTAGCCCTCCGACAGTGCTGCGCTCCCTCAGTACTGGCCCTCCTATAGTGCAGAACTCCGTCAGAAGAGACCCTCTGAAAGTG
>NW_025169297.1:0-1742 GCF_004010195.1 Chiloscyllium plagiosum | reverse complement strand
GGGTTGAGAGATAAATAGGAGAAAGGGGGTTGGTGTTAGGGAAAGGTGGGCAAAGGTAGGAAGCGATAGGAAGGATGGAGCGGATAGGTAGGTAGATCAGGTCAAGAGGGCAGGGGGTTGGGGTTAGGGAAAGGTGGGCAAAGGTAGGAAGCGATAGTGACATGTCGGTGGGAAGAATGGAGCGGATGGGTAGGTAGATCAGGTCAAGAGGGCAGATCCAAGTCAGAGGGTTGGGTCTGGGATGGGGTGGGGTGTAGGGAGATTTGGAAACAGGTGAATTAATGTTTATGCCACGTGGTTGTAGGCTCCTGAGATGGAAGAGAAGGTGTTCCTCCTCCACCTTTACATGTGGCCTTGTGTAGGCAGTGGAGGAGGCCCAGAATGGTGGGGTTGGTTAGTGCTTACAGACCAGAGATGTTCACTGAACCATTCCGCAAGTTTGCGCTTGGTCTTTCTGATGTAGAGACCACATAAAGAGCACCAGATGCAATAAACGAGATTGGAGGATATACAAGTAAATCTCTGCCGGATTTGAAATGATCCTCTGGGGCCTTGGATGAAGGTGAGGTGGGAGGTGAGGTCACAGGTTTTGCACCTCTTTCGGTAGCAGGGGAAGGTGCCAACAGTGGAGAGGGAGTTAGTGGGAGCATGGACCTAACAAGGGAATCACAGAGGGAACGGTTCCTACGGAATGCAGACAGAGGTAACGAGGGAAAGATATTTTTGGTGGCAGGATCTGACAGCAGATGGCAAAAGTGGCGGAGGATGATGTATGAGATTTGGAGATTGGTGCAGTCGACTGAAGCAGCTGAATACAAGGAATAACTGGCATTAAAGGAAACTAAAATATACACCAACCAGAAAAATTTGAAGCTGGCAAATATATTACAGTGTAAAATCACACATTTCTTTCTACTCTCTATCTGTGGATCATTCTCTGTTTTTCTCTGACCCCTCAATCCTTTGTGCACCTTAATGTCCTTGAAAATATATCTGACAGTCAAGACATTGATAACACAAACCACAACAACGAGCACCCGAGCTACAAATCTTCACCCAAACTTTGAAGAACAGTTAATGGTCAAGTGACTGAGAATGTAGATTACCCTACAAGCAGGAGTGATGCCCGGAAAACATGATTGATGATAATAATAATATGCAAATCTGCGAAATATAACATAAAAAACAATGAACAATAGATCAGATGGTGACATGGCCAAAACATGGTGAGTGTTGCATGTAGAAAGACCACACTTATCCTGAACCAGGAATATAATCACCACTAGACTAACTGTAAGAGAGAAAAACAAAGAGACTTGAAGTTACTGGCCAAACATTCTCCATGTCTGAGGTCAGACAATAGGTAATGGCACAAAATTAATTGTTGTTCCATGTCATGACATATAAAGAATCTGAATCACAGAAGCTCACTCTCTCTAAATGAATCGTTTGCATTTTTAAAAGACATTGGAAAGAACAAGAGCAGCACATTCCTCGCAGAAACATGGTCATGTACTTTTTTTTGAGGTTGGCAAGTTTCACCTGCTTTATAGGTTACTTAAACTAGCTTAAGTTTCCCATAAGACCACAATATCTAGGCAAAGACATCCCGGATCAATAAAACAATGGAAGCCAGGACGAGTTGGAATGAAAGGTTTGTTTCTGTGCTGTATATCTCTTTGACTCTATGACCTAACTTGGACATTGACTGTGAAGTTTCTATATTTGATTTTGGAACAACT
>NW_025169296.1:0-1742 GCF_004010195.1 Chiloscyllium plagiosum | reverse complement strand
ATGGAGATCCAGCTCCAAGGAGGCAAGACCGTCACATCAGAGCCTATGGACAGAGGATTGGTTCTTTCATGACAAGTCGTTGCTAATATCTTTACTCTCCTGGAACAAGGTCTCCCTCACAGTGGATCAACTGGGTGTACATTAGCATCCTAACCTCTGATAACTTCAGTTCAGCCTCCCTTCTCCTGCAAGGAGGGACATTCAAATTATTGCTTTCCTAAATGTTTGCTGAACTGAAGCACTGCAATTGGAATGTAACATGCCCTTTAGTTTTTAATTAATTAATGTGTTCATGGAATGTGGCCATTTCTGACAAGGCCAGTATTTAATGCTCATCTCTAATTGAGAGGATTGGTGGTGAATTGCCTTCTTGGCCTGTGATGAAGGTGTCTACAATCTCATTGAGAAGGAACTCCAGGATTTTAACCCAGAAATGATAAGGCAACGGCCAATATATTTCCATGTCTGGATGGTGTGTAACTTCAGGCTGAGCCTGCAGACGCTGTGGTCTCCTTGCTTCTTCTACCTCGGTTATTCTAGATGGTGGAGGTCACAGGTTTGGGAAGGTGCTGTTGAACAATTGGTAAGTTGCTGCCATGCATCTTGTATATGGTACACATTACAGCTGTGGTGCAGCAGTTGTGGTGGCAGTGAATTTGTAAGATGGATGTCAAGTGGATTGTATTGGTTCAATGCAGTAAAACTTCTTGAGTGTTTTTGGACTACACTCATACAGATAAGTGGGCTATCATATTGCTAATTTGTGCCTTACAGACAGTGGATAATAGATAGGTTACTCACAGCAGAATTTAGCAAATTTTGAAAAGATTTGTAGCTCAGGTTGAGGTTCTGGATGTAGGTTTGCTCGCTGAGCTGGAAGGTTCATTTTTCAGATCTTTCATCACCATACTAGGTAACATCTACAATGAGCCTTTGGATGAAGCACTGCTGGTGTTTCCTGCTTTCTATTTATGTTTGGGGGGGAGGGGTTCCTTGGGTTGGTAATGTCATTTCCTGTGGTTACATCATTTCCTGTTCTTTTTCTCAGCTGGTGGTAAATGGGGTCCAAGTCAATGTGTTCATTGATAGAGTTCCAGTTGGAATGCCATGCTTCTAGGAATTCTCATCCGTGTATCTGTCTGGCTTGTCCTAGGATGGATGTGTTGTCTCAGTTGAAGTAGTGTCCTTCCTTATCTGTATGCAAGGATACTATTGTGAGAGGGTCATGTCGTTCTGTGGCTAGTTGATGTATCCTGGTGGCTAGCTTTCTGCCTGTTTGTCTAATGTATTGGACAATTACAAAAAACTGTGCAAGAACTGTAACAAACACTACATTGGATAAGGAAGGACACTGCCATAGGAAATGACATCATCACAGGAAATGACACCGCCAACCCAAGGAATCCCAAACATATAAATAGAACACAGGAAACACCAGCAGTGATTTATCCAGAGGCTCGCTGAAGATGTTACCTATTATGGTGACAAAATGTCTGAAAATGAACCTTCCAGCTCAGGGAGCAAATCTACACACAGCAGAATTTGTAGACTCAGCTGTCCTGCTCTTGTAGCCACTATATATATATATATATATATATATTTATATGACAGGTCCAGTTCAGTTCCTGGTCAATGCCTATCCCGCAATTCAGTTAAAGAATTGCCACTGAATGTCCTGGTGAGTGATCACCATAGACTGAAGATTATCGGGTAAATTCAGGTTTGCAGTGACCTTGACTACA
>NW_025169295.1:0-1742 GCF_004010195.1 Chiloscyllium plagiosum | reverse complement strand
GGTCCAACAGGTTTATTTGGAAGCACTAGCTTTGAGACTGCTGCTCCTTCATCAGGTGGTTGTGAAGAATAAGATTGTAAGACACTGAATTTATAGCAAAAGTTTACAGTGGAGTATAACTGAAATTATATATTGAAAAAGACCTGGGTTATTGTTAAGTCTCTCATCTTTTAGAATAACCATGTTGGTTTCAGTTCTTTCATACGGAAATAACAAAACTTTTTTTAAAAGTTACATTCCCAATTGGTGTCATGTTGTCCCAGATAACGTATTGAAGGTATGAATTTTCCTGTGTGAGGCTATCTGTACCACAATGGTTAGACTGATTCTAATCTTAAAAAATGGATTAACAGAGTCTTACTTGGATTCATGCAGTTTGTGTCCAGGACAGCAAGAGACCATCAGATATAGGAACAGCAATTAGGCCATTCCGCCCAATGGGTTTGCTCATACCATTCAATCGTGGCTGTTAAGTTTCTTATCCGCGTTCTCCTGCTTTTTCCACGTAACCGGCGATCCCCTTGATACTCAAGAACCTAGCTATCTCAGTCTTACATATCCTCAGTGACCTGGCCTCCACAGCCTTCTGTGGCAGTTAATTCCATAGATTCCACTCTCTGGCTGAAGACGTTTCTCCTTATCTCCAATGTAAAGGGTCTTCCCTTTACTCTTAGACTATGCCTCGAGCCCTAGTCTCTCCTCCCAATGGAAAGATCTTCCCAACGTCCACTCTGTCCAGGCCGTTCAGTATTCTGAATGTTTCAATTAGATCTCCCCTGAGTGTGGGCCTGTTAAACAGCATGAACCAGACCCTTCAGGATGAGATACAGCAGGGATTAGGTTCTACAAAGTGAGAAGGGAGGGAGAGTGTGTGGGATGGAGATTTTCAACTTCTAGAGAATAAGAGAGGAAGCAGAATTCACTATAAATTGGAATTGATCGGATGGACCAATGGGCCAAGGAATGGCAGATGGAGTTTAATTTAGAGAAATGTGAGGTTTTGCATTTTGATCAAGCAATCCGTGCAGGACTGGCACAGTGAAGGGGAGTGTTGCAAAACTAAGAGACCTTGGAGTGCAGGGTCATAGCTCCTTGAAAATGGAGTCGCAGGTAGACAGGATAGTGGTGGTGGTGTTTGGTATGCTTTCCTTTATTGGTCAGCGTATTGAGTATCGGCGTTGGTAGGTCATGTTGTGGCTGTACATAGGTAAGGCGACTTTTGGAATAGTGCGTCCAGTTCTGGTCTCCCTGCTTTCGGAAAGAACTTGTGAAACTTTGAGAGGAGTCGGAAAAGATTTGTGAGGATGTTGCTAGACTTGGAGGGTTTGAACTACAGGGAAAGGCTGAGTAGATCCAGGATATTTTCCATGGAGCATCAGAGGCTGAGGGGCAGCCTTATAGAGGTTTATAACGAGCATGGATAGGATGAATATCCAAGGTCTTTTCCCCAAGGTAGGAGAGTCCAAAACTAGAAGGCATATGTTTGAGGTGAGTGGGGAATGATTTAAAAGGGCCCTGAGGGTCAACTTTTTCACGCAGAGGGTTGTGCATGTATGGAACAAGCTGCCAGAGGAAGTGGTGAGGCTGTTACAATTATCTTTAAAATGTATCTGGCTGGGTACATGAATAGGAATGGTATAGAACCATAAGAGCCACATGCTGGCAAATTGGACTAGATTAATTTCGGTTATCTGTTTGGCACAGACGAATTTGACCAAAGGGTCTGTTTTCGTGCTGTATGA
>NW_025169294.1:0-1742 GCF_004010195.1 Chiloscyllium plagiosum | reverse complement strand
TTAATCCAGGGTTTAGGGTCTGGAACACAATGTATGAGAAAGTGGGGTTAGGCTGGATTAATCCAGGGATTAGGGTCTGGAACACAGTGTCTGAGAGTGTGGAATAGGCCGGATTAATCCAGGGTTTATGGTCTGGAACACAATGTCTGAGAAAGTGGGGTTAGGCTGGATTAATCCAGTGGTTCGGTTCTGGAACACAGTGTCTGAGAGTGTGGGATAGGCTGGATTAATCCAGGAATTAGGGTCTGGAAAACAGTGCCTGAGAGTGTGGTCTCGGCCAGGTTCATCCAGGGATTATGTCTGGAACACAGTGTCTGAGAGTTTTGGGAGGCAGATTAATCCAGGGGTTAGGGTCTGGAACACCGTGCCTGAGAGTGTGGGATTGGCCGGATTAATCAAGGGGTTAGCCTCTGGAACACAGTGCCTGAGAGTGTGGGGGAGGCTGGATAAATCCAGGGGTTAGGGTCTGGAACACAGTGCCTGAGCGTGTGGGATAGGCCGGATTAATCCAAGGGTTAGACTCTGGAACACAGTGCCTGAGAGTGTGGGATAGGCCGGATTAATCCAGGGGTTAGGGTCTGTAAAACAGTGTCTGAGCGTGTGGGATTGGCTGAATTAATCCAGGCTTTAGGGTCTGTAAAACAGTGTCTGAGGGTGTGGGTTTGGCTGGGTTAATCAAGGGATTAGGGTCTGGAACACAGTGCCTGAGAGTGTGGGATAGGGCGGAGTAATCCAGAGGTTATGGTCTGGACCACAGTGCCTGAGTGCGTGGGATAGGCCGGAATAATACAGGGGTTAGGGTCTGGAAAACAGCGCCTGAGAGTGTGGGACAGGCCGGATTCATCCAGGGGTTAGGGTCTGGAACACTGTGCCTGAGAGTGTGGGGAAGCCCGATTAATCCAGGGGTTAGGGTCTGGAACACAGTGCCTGAGAGTGTGGGTTAGGCCTGAATAATCCACAGGTTAGGTTCTGGAACACTCTCCCTGATAGTTTGGGGGAGGCTAGATTAATCCAGAGGTAAGGGTCGGGAACACAGTGCCTGAGTGTGTGGGATAGGTGGGAGTAATCCAGAGGTTAGGGTATGGAATTCGGTGCCTTTGGGTGTGGGATAGTCCGGATTAATCCAGGCATTAGGGTCTGGAACATAGTGCCTGAGAGTTTGGGGAGGTCGGGTCATTCCAGTGGATAGGGTCTGAAACGCAGTACCCGTGAGTGTGGGTAAGGCCATGTTAATCCAGGAGTATTCGTCTGGATAACAGTTTCTGAGAGTGTGGGATAGGCGCATTAATCCATGGGTTAGTGTCTGGAACACAGTGCCTTTGAGTGTGGGATAGGCGCATTAATCCATGGGTTAGAGTCTGGAACACAGTGCCTTTGAGTGTGGGATCGTCCGGATTAATCCAGGGGTTAGGGTCTGGAACAAAGTGCCTGAGAGTGTGGGATAGGCCAGGTCAATCCAGGGGATAGGGTCTGGAACACAATGCCTGAGAATGTGGGGAGACCGAGTCAATCCAGGGGTTAGGGACTGGATCACAATGCCGAGTGTGGGGAGGCCGGATTAATCCAGGGGTTAGTGTCTGGAACACAGTGCCTGAGAGTGTGGGATAGGCTGGAATAATCCAGGGTTTAGGGTCTGGAACACAGCTCCTGAGAGTATGGGATATGCCGGAGTAATCCTGGGGTTAGGGTCTGGAACACAGTGCCTGAGGGTGTGGGATAGGCTGGAATAATCCAGGGTTTAG
>NW_025169293.1:0-1742 GCF_004010195.1 Chiloscyllium plagiosum | reverse complement strand
TCATGTCGCAGCCGTTACGCTGCAGGAAAAGTCGTCCCAGACTATTCCACCTCGCCCTACGGTACAAACATCCTTGTCTGCATTTTGTTATCTATTTCACGTGTCTTCTTTTTTAGGTTTTCCAGATGTCAATTACGCTGGACAACAACGAGCGCTTGGAAACAGAAAGGTGAAACGAAGAATGGCTTCAACTTTCTGTGCTGGACGCCACTGAGCCGCCGCCGCGCTGTTTGTGGCTTGTTTCAGTAGAGTAGTGGTCATCACGTTTGTCTCACACGCGAAAAGTCCCCAGTTCGAAATTGGGCCGAAACTGCTTTGCTCTTCAACTGCAGCCTTTCACATGGGCAAGTACGTATCTTTCTTGCTTGCTTTCCCATCTGCAAACCTGACTTCGAATTTGCGTGATCAAATCTGCTGTCATAGTGAAATGTAATGCAATTCCAATTAATGACTGTGCAAAGCATTGTAAAGTTTTTCTCCTAACTGATTCTGATCATATGCCATTCTGTTTGAGAGTGCAGTTAGCGCGTTCTATCCTTCCACGAAAAGAAGGGCCGCATTTGCATTCCTTGCGCAGGCGGCTCGGTTCAAAGACACCGAAGAAGCTGATGCTCTGGTGTCACAGCGAACCACGAATTCCCGAACTTTTCTGTCTGTCATATGCAATAGCTGTAGAAGAACAAATAAAACGTGCCTCAAACTTCCCTTTATCATTCATCCCTGGTTTTGAAGTTCTAAACTCTAGATATAGATCCATACGAATGAGGGAATTTCCCTCCTGTTAACTCCCAACAAACTCACATCGCCTGGAACCCTTCCATATGGACACAACTCAGTTTTACCTGGTGTCACACCACATGATCTATTCGTCTTTTCCACCACGCCATGAAACCCCGCCTTGTCTTTTCAAATGTCATGATCCATCACTACATCGATGGATTCATTTCCATTTTATTCTTTCCAAGTAAACACTGTCCATTCTTCCTGACGACATTTCATTCCAGTCATCGCTATCCATGTCTTTTATTATCTCTTTCTATTCCAGTATTGTTCATGTTGAGAAAGGATGCTGGGTCCAATGCAACAAATTAAAGCCCACTCTAATACTGTATACTGCCATGACCAACGTAGTGAAAATGGAAGCAAATTCTTTCAAAAGTGAATCCGTTAGTTGTCGCATTATGTATCAATCCCTGACTGGGAAGTGACTGTTTTTCCTCACTTTTCTCTCCTTTCTGAACATTTGTTAAAGCAACACGGTAAGGGAACATAGAATGCCTAATGTTCAGAAACTGACTATTGCTGCAAGAAATGCACACCAATCCTCCAGGGATTAACTCTCACAGAGCAATACTTTACCCTTTTTCTCTTCATTTGCTCCTGAATAAGGCACCTTACTGACAGTCGACCCAGTTGTCGGCAAATCATATCTCTGGCGCAGTGAGGCAGCAGTGATAACCAGTGAGCCAACTTGCGGCCCTGTACAATATTGCAAGGCACATGCGGACGCGTTTGAAATGCAATTCCTGTCAAAGATGCTCTCCTTTCGTTGTTGCCCTTATTAGGATCAATAAATCCTGATTCCCTGACCAAGAAATGAACCCAAACCACAGCGGTGAAAGCGCTGCATCGTAACCATTAGCCGACCAGGAAGGACGGCATGTGCAGTTGTATCTTCTCTCAGCAGCACAGCTTTTTTTCCAGCGATGAGAAATTTCTATCAAAAAAGAATGTTCGTGAAA
>NW_025169292.1:0-1742 GCF_004010195.1 Chiloscyllium plagiosum | reverse complement strand
GTGATGGAGAGTATAAGCCTGTATCTTGTCAGGCAGACTCAGGCTGTGGGGTTGGGTTGTCAGCCTGTAATCTGACAGACAAAGCCAGGTTGTGGGTGTCTTGTCAGGGTCCGTATCCTGTCAGTGATCAGCCTGCATCTTGTCTCGCCTGTATTGTCTCAATCGTTAACCTGTATCTTGTCAGCCTGTACTGCAACAATTTTGTCAGTGGTCACCCAGCATCTGACAGACTCGAGGCAGAGAACTGTGAATTGCGATACACACTATTCTTTTCCATATTTGTAGAATTTATTCAGTACATTCCTTGACCCTGACTTGCTGCAGCTGTTCGCCAAAACAAACTTTCTTGGAGAGTGGTTAAACCAGACTGATCTCTCATCGTTCAATCAGCCTCCAATCACAGCTCACTACCTGATTTGGGGAATAGCAAGAATCTGAAGCAAACACACTGTGTTTTGACTGCTGGTCGATGCAAATAATGCGCGAAACCAACTTTTCATTGAGAGAGAGAGAGAAACAGAGACGGAGAGAGACAGATAGAGAAAAAGGGAGAGAGAAAGAGAGACAGAAACACAGAGAGAGAGAGAAAGACATGGAGAGACAGAGAGAGAGAAGAAGAGGGAGAGATAGAGAGAGAGGGCTGGAGAATACAAGGAGAAAGACTGGGGAAAGAAAGAGAAGGGGAGAGAGATAGAAAAAAAAGTAGTAAACAGATTGAAATAATTCAGATAAAGGACCTCTGGGACCGATGGAGGGAGACAGACAAACAATGCTGACATATCCTGAGGTGAAACAGGCTGGGATTTTGCCTTTAATTGATATTGAAGGCATCCTGCATATTAACATTTAACCCTTTGCACTTGAGTTTATTTTAAGAAAAACAGTTTCAATAACGGGATGTGGGTGTTAATGGCTAAGCCAGCATTTATTGCCTGTCCCTAGAATCAATCACATTGCTGTGAGTGAGGAGTCAAACATATCCCCCCCCCCAAAAGGAATGAGTGAACCAAATGGGGCATTATGGCAGTCAATCACCACTGGGCTAGCTTTTAATCGAGACTTTTAATCAAATTCAAGTTTCATCATCTGCTATGCTGGGATTTGAAGCCATGTCCTCAGAGTAATATTCTGGCGTTTTGGATTATGAGTCCACTGACATTTCCACGGCACCAGTGCATCCCAAATACCTCAGGCTTTCCAATGCCTGATGTGAATGTACAAGTGGCAGCACTCTCTCAGTACTGACCCTCCGACAGTGCAGCACTCCCTCAGTACTGCCCCTCCGACAGTGCAGCACTCCCTCAGTACTGCCCCTCCGACAGGGCAGCACTCCCTCAGTACTGCCCCTCCGACAGTTCATCAGGATAGCCAGGGACAAAGCAGAATATTATCAATGTACCTGAAGGTCCCAAAGTCTGTTCCCGGAGTTGCTGTAGCCTTTAAAAGATTGGTGTATTCCCATCTGGAAAAAGCCCTAAAACAGCTGGAGACAGTAGGGAAAGTACAATGTGCTACCTTGAATCTGTGACTTGTTTCTTTATAAATGTGCACCGCTGTTAACCTATTTTAGTACTGTTCACAATCTCCAGGAGATGACATGCATTTTCCCATTCACTCAGCCTGTCTAAAACACACTGAGACATCTCTGCATCCTCCTTACACCTCACCCTCCCACCCAGCTTTCTCCCTGCAATTTCTGCACCACTTTGCTATCTTTCTTTCTTGCCCCATCTCAACTATCT
>NW_025169291.1:0-1742 GCF_004010195.1 Chiloscyllium plagiosum | reverse complement strand
CATTCCCTCCTCAACAGAACAAAGATCACCAAAACACAACACTGAGGAACACCGATGTGTTTGCAGCAGAACTGGCTCTGCAAACATTTTCAACAGAACCAAGGACATGATGTAACCTCACAAAAAAAAAATTCACATTGAACTCTAACAAAACCGCTCAGTATCAAGCAAACTAATGATTAAATTGAATAGAAATAAGAAGTCATAACAGCAGCCTTGCTTGTGATGGAACTTACATAACAGCACGTAAAACTTTAATGTTTCCAGCAACAGCTCAATTTATTTCCAACCTGCACAACTTTTCTGACCATGACAATCGTGTGCAGTGCACAGTAGAGCAGTTGAATGCATATATTGATTAATCACTTTAAGGTCAAAACAAAATTAGTTCAATGGGCAAACATTACCACATTATAGTTGTGTGTTATAGTAAGTTTAGTTTCAATTTACGTAATCTGATCAATTCTGCAGTTTCAGATTTGAGTCCCAAATTTTATTTTGAATGAGGCTACTGAAAACAAACTTTTACTTAGTTTACAATCAGAACTGAGATTTTTATAAAAAAAAACCGTCAATGCACTAAAATGTTTTTTTTTTCATTTCTCACACTTCCGTGTGTCTGCCTAAAGTTGGTTTTCAGTTACAAAAGGATGTAATGTTTTCAATCAAGCAGAGAAAAAAATTGCCAGACAAGTTTAACAAATGCAGAAACGATTCAGGAAAAACAAAGAGCTTCACAAATATTGGTATTTAAAAGTAATCCAGAAAGACCACATCCTCATCAGAAAGATACTGAAAGCATGAAAACGCAGATCAATTCCACAAACTGAATAAGAATCCAATCAACTCAATGCAACAGAATCAACAGCTACTCCAGACCTTGTTCGGGAACCTGTCACACCCAGTGCATGGAGCTGCTGCCAAGATTGAAGCTGCTGGTTTTACAGGTCAGTCTCAGGCTGCTTCCGGGACTGCCAGTCTCTGCCTCTGGCTGAGTCAAAACAACCACCCACTGGACACCTTTAAAAAGAAAACAAATAAACCTTGAGCATTCACGCTGATGTAATGGTGGCTGAGTCTTTCAGATTCCTGTGATAGACTAACATTGAGACAGTAACAAGGGAGACTGGAACAAAAAACACTCACATGATAAGAAAGTCAGTAACGACCTGAGAAAGATTGTCGACATAATGATTCGGATAAGTTGTGGGAAACGGTTCTATCAAGATCTTTCTAAACAAAGCTGATCCAGGAGTGTTGAATTACGGTCCAGTGCCCAGGATTTATATGACCATCGGAAGGAGAGGTTTATACCTTCCGCCTGTTGGTGTCCTTCTGGAGGCTGAGACCGGATCTTGGTATCAGCTTGCACAGCCCGAACACATGGGCTCATGAGGTTATGCTTAAACACAGGCATATACACATCTTGGGATATTTGTTTTGCTGCATTGCTTCTTTGGAAGCTATTTTTGAATAGTGGAAGTAAACTTGAGTAGCTTCAAGTCTGTTTCAGGTGATAGTTGCAAGTGCTTTGTTTAAAAAAAACCCAAACAAATTCAATGGGAAGTATAAGGCATAGGGTTAAAATTGTGCAGAATAAGGGAACAGGTGTTGCTTCTTCAAAAGTTTACATCATACAATTAGGCTGCGCATGTAAACAGTGAGAAGTGAAACAGGTAGAATTACCTATGACTAATAGGGCAGAGTGACCGTGTAGCAGGTTGTACCAGACATAGGAAAAC
>NW_025169290.1:0-1742 GCF_004010195.1 Chiloscyllium plagiosum | reverse complement strand
ATCCCTAACTCTCACACACACTCGTGCACACTCTGGGATTCCCTATCTCTCACACGCACTCGGGGACTCCCTATCTCTCTCACACACACTCGGGAACTCTCTGGGATTCCCTATCTCTCACGCACACTCGGGAACTCTCTGGGATTCCCTAACTCTCACGCACACTCGGGCACACTCTGGGATTCCCTATCTCTCACACACACTCGGGGACTCTCTGGGATTTTATCACACACTCTCGGGGATTCCCCATCTCTCACACATACTCGGGGACTTTCTGGGATTCCCTATCTCTCACACACACTCGGGGACACTCTGGGATTCCCCATCTCTCACACATACTCGGGGATTCCCCATCTCTCACACACACTCGGGGATTCTCTTTGATTCCCTGTCTCTCAGAGACACTCGGGGACTCCCTGGGATTCCTTATCACACACACACACTCGGGGACTCTCTGGGATTCCCTATCTCACACACGCACTCGGGGACTCTCTGCTCACGGACAGTCTGGGATTCCCTATCTCTCACACACACTCGGGGACACTCTGGGATTCCCGAACACTGAGAGACAGAGACTCTCGGGGACACTCTGGAAATCCATGTCTCTCACACACACTCGGGAACTCTCTGGGATTCCCCATCTCTCACACATAATAGGGGACACTCTGGGCTTCACTACCTCTCACACACACTCGGGAACTCTCTGGGAATCCCTAACTCTCACGCACACTCGGGGACACTCTGGGATTCCCCATCTCTCACACACACTCGGGGACTCTCGGAGATTCCCTATCTCTCACACACACTCGTGGACACTCTGGGATTCCCTATCTCTCACACACACTCGGGGACTCTCTGGGATTCCCTATCTCTCACGCACAGTCGTAAACTCTCTGGGAATCCCTATGTCTCACACACACTCGGGGATTTCCTATCTCTCACACACACTCGGGGATTCCCTATCTCTCAAACACACTCGGGGATTCTCTATCTCTCACACACAGTCGGTGACAGTCTGGGATCCTCTCTCACACACTCCGGGACACTCTGGGATTCCCACGCTCACATACACTCTGGGATTCCCTATCTCTCAGACACACTCGGGGAGTCTCTGGGATTCCCTCTCTCTCACACACACTTGGGGATTCCCTATCGCTCACACACACTCACGGGGACACTCCAGGATTCCCTATCTCTCACACACACTCGTGGATTCCTTACCTCTCACGCACACTCAGGGACTCTCTGGGATTCCCTATCTCTTAAACACACTCAGGGACTCTCTGGGATTCCCTATCTCTCACACACACTCGGGGACATTCTGGGATTCCCTCTCTCAAACACACTCGGAGACACTCTGGGATTCCCTACCTCTCACACACACTCGGGGATTCCCTACCTCTCACACACACTCGGGGATTCCCTACCTCTCACGCACACTCGGGAACTCTCTAGGATTCCCTATCGCTCACACACACTCGGGGACTCTCTGGGATTCCCTATCGCTCACACACACTCGGGAACTCTCTGGGAATCCCTAACGCTCACGCACTTTCGGGAACTCTCTGGAAATCCCTATCCCTGACACACTCGGGGACACTCTGGGATTCCCTATCTCTCACACACACTCGGGAACTCTCTGAGATTCCCTATCTCTCACGCACAGTCGGGAACTCTCTGGGAATCCCTATCTCTCACACACACACGGCGATTCCCTATCTCTCACACACACTCGGGGATTC
>NW_025169289.1:0-1742 GCF_004010195.1 Chiloscyllium plagiosum | reverse complement strand
TTGAACCTCAGTCAGTTACAGGGAATGACCCTCAGTCAGTGACAGGGATTGAATCTCAGTTAGTGACAGGGATTGAACGTCAGTCAGTGACAAGGATTTAATCTCAGTCAGTGACAGCGATGGAATCTCAGTTAGTGACAGGGATTGAACCTCAGTCAGTGACAGGGATTGATCCTCAGTCAGTGACAGGAATTGAAGCTCAGTCAGTGACAGTGATTGAAACTCAGTCAGTGACAGGAATTGAATCTCAGTCGGTGACAGTTTATGAGATTCAGTCATTGACAGGGATTGAACCTCAGTCAGTGACAGGAATTGATCCTCATTCAGTGACAGGGATTGACCCTCATTCAGTGACAGGGATTGACCTTCAGTCAGTCACAGGGATGGACCCTAATTCAGTGACAGGTATTGAATCTCATTCAGTGACTGGGATTGAACCTCAGTCAGTGACAGGAATTGATCCTCATTCAGTGACAGGGATTGACCCTCAGTCAGTGACAGGGATTGAACCTCAGTCAGTGACAGGGATTGAATCCCAGTCAGTGACAGGGATTGACCCTCAGTCAGTGACAGGGATTGAATCTCATTCAGTGACAGGGATTGAATCTCAGTCAGTGACAGGGATTGAATCTCAATCCGTGACAGGGATTGAATCTCAGTCAGTGACAGGGATTGAATCTCAGTCAGTGACAGGGATTGATCCTCAGTCAGTGACAGGGATTGATCCTCAGTCAGTGACAGGGATTGAATCTCAGTCAGTAACAGAGATGGATCCTCAGTCAGTGACAGGGATTGACCCTAAGTCAGTGACAGGGATTGAATCTCAATCAGTGACAGGGATTGAATCTCAATCAGTGACAGTGATTGAGTTTCAGTCAGTGACAGAATTGAATCTCAGTCAGTGACAGGGATTGACCCTCAGTCAATGACAGGGATTGAGCTTCATGCAGTGACAGGTATTGAATCTCTGACAGGAAAAGGGATTGAATCTCAGTCAGTGACAGGAAGTGATCCTCAGTCAGTGACAGGGATTGAATCTCAGTCAGTGACCGGGATTGATTCTCAGTCAATGACAGGGATTGAATCTCAGTCAATGACAGGGATTGAACCTCAGTCATTGACAGGGATTGAATCTCAGTCAGTGAGAGGGATTGAATCTCAGTCAGTGACAGGGATTGAACCTGAATCAGTGACAGGGATTCAATCTCAGTCAGTGACAGGGATTGAGCCTCCGTCAGTGACAGGGATTGAAGCTCAGTCAGTGACATGGATTGAACCTCAGTCTGTGACAGGGATTGTCCCGCAGTCAGTGACAGGTTTTGAAACTCAGACAGTGACAGGGTTTGACCCTCAGTCAGTGACAGGGATTGAACCTCAGTCAATGACAGGGATTGAATCTCAGTCTGTGACCGTGATTAACTCTCAGTCAGTGACAGGGATTTACCCTCAGTCCGTGACAGGGAATGACCCTCAGTCAGTGACAGATTTTGAAACTCAGTCAGTGACAGTTATTGACCCTCAGTCCGTGACAGGGATTGACCCTCAGTCCGTGACAGGGACTGATTCTCAGTCAATGACAGGGTCTGAATCTCAGTCAGTGACAGGGATTGAACCTCAGTCAGTGACAGGGATTGAACCTCAGTCAGTGACAGATATTGAATCTCAACCAGTGACAGGTATTGAATCTCAGTCAGTGACACGTTTTGATGCTCAGTCAGTGACAGGGATTGAATCTCAGTCAT
>NW_025169288.1:0-1742 GCF_004010195.1 Chiloscyllium plagiosum | reverse complement strand
TCAGCCTTTAGAGCTGCTTGCTTTCCAATGCTGCTTTCTGGCATGTATCAAGTTTTGCGAATTCCAGTCTTCAATTCATTACTAACCTCCCTGGAATGGAAGCTGCATTATCCCATTCCTTGACTGTGAAGACTGACACAACTAATTATTGTACATACGGGCAATTCCCTTAGGCTCATTCATGGAATTCTCTGTTTGTTTTTAAAGGGCTCACATTGCTCTGGAGCCTCCTCAGTTTTCTAATTTTCGTGTAAAACATTTGTGTTATTCTTGTGACCCCTTGCAGGTCTCTTTCTCAGTCACTTTTTGTAACTCTTGCTTCCTTTTTGTCTTCCTTTGCAGTTCTTCATATCTTCCTTCAGTTGCCTGAATTTTCACTGATATTCCCACATTTGAGTGTTCTCACCTTTCGTTTGCTGTTTTCTCTCACTTATTTTGTCAGCGACGATGTGTTAACAAGTGGGACCTGTTCTGTAATGAGCTGAATTCACCTTTAACCATCTCCCCATCTCATTGAGAGTCTGATCTGACAATTTTGGTTGACAGCAATCTCTGTTGCATTCTGTTTTCTGGGAGGTGGGTGTCACTGGCATAGATCAGTAATTGTTGCCCAAGACTAATTGCCCTTGAACTGCTGGCCTTACTGTGGCCTCTCAGAAGGCACCCAAGAGTTAACCAGATTGCTGTGGGGCTGGAGTCACATGAAGTCCAGACTTGGTAAGGCTGAGGCTGGACAGCAATCAGGGATCATTATCGTGGTCACCATTAATATGGTTTGCTTTGTGATTTGAATTCAAATTCCAGCACTTGTCACTGGGGGACATAGTACAGTTCGATATATTGTGGCAGGACCCCTGTTTTGTATCTCATCTGAAAGACAACAGCTCCCTCAGTTTTACAGTGTCAGCCTTGACTGTGTGCTCAACATAGGAATTAAGAGCGGGAGGAGGCAATTCAGCCCTTCGAGCCCGCTCTGCCATTTAACATGACCACGGCTGATCTTATCCTGGTCTCAACTCCACTCTCCTGCCTGCTCCCCATCGCTCTTTATCTCACTTTCCATCAGAAACTCATCTTTCTTGAACCTGTTGATTGATTCTGCCTCCACTGCACTCTGGGGCATTGAGTTTCACAGATTCACAACCCTCTGGGAGATGTAGTTTCTCCTCAGCTCAGTTTTGAACCAACCTCCTCTCACTCGATATCGATGACCTCTTGTTCCAGACTGTCCTGCAAGGGGGAGCATCTATTCAACATCCACCTTCTCAATCGCCTTTCACATTTTCTATCCCTCAATCAGATCCCTCCTCATTCTTTTGAACTCCCGCGAGTCCAAGTCCAAGCTCTTTAACTGCTCCTCATGGGACAGCCCTTTCATCCCTGGGATCAGTCAGGGGATCATCCTCTGAACAGCCTCCAGTGCTGAAGGACTCTATGATCAAAATAGACTCCCCAAAGTGCTCCCACTGACCAGGTTCCAGTTTGTACAGGGCTCTGCTCTCAGCTGGATGGTTGGGAGTTGGTGCTGATTTTAAGCTGTATATTGGAGAGGAGTAAACTTTTTGATCAAAGTCTCCAGAAATGTGAAGGTGAAATTTATGAGCAATTCAGAGCAATGATCTACTCAGTTATTTTGACTCCTGGGGCCTGCTGCGTACTAAAACTCAGCATTTAGTGATTGCTGAGAAATATCTTCATTGACTTGGACGTTAATTGTATTTTTCAGGTTCTACAGTTTAATG
>NW_025169287.1:0-1742 GCF_004010195.1 Chiloscyllium plagiosum | reverse complement strand
CATTTTGTTATGCACAAGGCCGGGTGAGGCCAGAGATAAACAGCCGGATTTAGAGTAGTGGGAGATGTAAACAGGGAAGGAGCAATGGGAGGAGGGAAAGAGAATTGAATTGTATTTAAGATATGTACTTGCTAAACTCTGTGTGTCTATTTTAGACACCACGCTTGCAAGCGTATAATAAACGATACTGCTGCTTCAGATCTTGTCTCGGACTGAAATTATTGTTGTGAGTGAGCTTCGTTTCTCACGATTGGGGGCTGCTCCAGGATATTCCTCTGTTGCCGGGGGGAGTGGTGGCCCTGGACACTGTTAAGCTACATCCCGTTCCCGACTGAGGAGCGGTCTCATGTCCCGGTTTTGTCCGCTCCCTTGGGCGACTGGTACGATTCCCACAAGAGAGACATCTGAATCAGACAGTGAAAGGAGGTCAATAGAAAATATGGCAAAAAGGGGCCAGGCAACTCTGTGCACAGACCAAGGTCAGAAAATTGACTTTTAACTATTTCTTTGGTGGCCGGGATTGAGTTTTAGTATTTAATCAGGGACTAACGAAGGAACTCAATAGGGGCTGTGCCATGGGTAAGGAAAAAGCCTCCGGGAGAACAAAAGAAAAAGGCAATGGAAATTAGATTAGATTACTTTACAGTGTGGAAACAGGCCCTTCGGCCCAACAAGTCCACACCGACCCGCCGAAGCGTAACCCACCCATACCCCTACATTTACCCCTTACCTAACACTACAGGCAATTTAGCATGGCCAATTCACCTGACCTGCACATCTTTGGACTGTGGGAGGAAACCGGAGCACCCGGAGGAAACCCACGCAGACACGGGGAGAACGTGCAAACTCCACACAGTCAGTCGCCTGAGACGGGAATTGAACCCGGGTCTCTGGCGCTGCGAGGCAGCAGTGCTAACCACTGTGCCACCGTGCCGCCCACACCACTGTGCCACCGTGCCGCCCACTGGAGGCGGGATCCCTGACAACATCCCTCCAGAAGGCCCACTGGGCAGGATGTTGTGGAATTGGAAAAATAATACTTGTACAAGGGGAAAAGATAGGAAAAAGATGATTAAATATTGTTGCTTTGTATGGACTAAGGAATCCATTCTTTGTCCCACCGTCTTCTGGCCAAAGTACAGGTCGGATGAAGGCTGGCTTTGTAAATGATTGAATCTATATGTCAATGGAAAACAGCCTTTCAGTCAGGAGGCATCAGATTATGCTTCAAGTCAGAAGGGCTAGTGGCTGAAGGGCTACTGAGGGGACACTTTGTAACTAAGTCATGGCCAGACTTAGGCAGGATTCTGACTTAGAGGCGTTCAGTCATAATCCCACAGATGGTAGCTTCGCACCATTGGCTCCTCAGCCAAGCACATACACCAAATGTCTGAATCTGCAGTGCCTCTCGTACTGAGCATGATTACTATTGCAGAAAGATATTCAAAAGATAGAGGGGTGAAGCGAGGAGCACCTAGAGGTGCTGCTGTGGGAAGCACAGAAAATGCCTGTGAGATACGGTGTGAGTGTGAGTGAGAGAGAGAGAGAGAGAGAGAGCTATACAGCTGGTAGAAAGTTTAACCCTTTGTGATTCGGTTTGAATGCACATTTGTTTGTTGGTGATTGAGTGTTTGTGCTTTGTTCCCAGGAGCTTGAGTTCCAGGATTGTTTTGAATCTGATTTCTATTTTGGAAATTTAACATGATTTCTTTAAGGTTAAGGATTTTACAGTGATTATGAAA
>NW_025169286.1:0-1742 GCF_004010195.1 Chiloscyllium plagiosum | reverse complement strand
CACACTCAGGGACTCTCTGGCATTCCCTATCTCCCACACACACTCTGGGATTCCCTATCTCCCACACACACTCTGGGATTCCCTATCTCTCACACACACTCGGGGATTCCCTATCTCTCACACACACTCGTGGATTCACTATTTCTCACTCAGGCTCGGGGATTCACTATCTCTCACACAGAATCGGGGATTCCCTCACTCTTGGATTCCCTATCTCTCACACACACTCGGGGACACTCTGGGATTCCCTATCTCTCACACGCGCACAGGGATTCCCTATCTCTCACACACATTCTGGGATTCACTATTTCCCACTCAGGCTCGGGGATTCACTATCTCTCACCCAGAATCGGGGATTCCCTTTCTCTCGCACACACTCGGGGATTCCCTTTCTCTCTCACACACTCGGGGATTCCCTTTCTCTCGCACACACTCTGGGATTCACTATCTCTCTCACACACACGGGGACTCTCTGTGATTCCCTATCTCTCACACACACTCGGGGACTCTCTGGGATTCTATCACACACACTCGGGGACTCTCTGGATTTCCCTATTTCTCACACACACTCGGGGACACTCTGGGATTCCCTATCTCTCACACACACTCGGGGACATTCTGGGATTCCATATCTCTTACACACACTCAGGGATTCCCTATCTCTCAGACACACTCTGGGACTCGCTGGGATTCCCTATCTCTCACACACACTTGGTAACTCTCGGGGATTCCCTATCTCTCACACGCACTCAGGGATTCCCTATCTCTCACACACACTCGGGGACTCGCTGGGATTCCCTATCTCTCACACACACTTGGTAACACTCTGGGATTCCCTATCTCTCACACACACTCTGTGATTCACTATCTCTCAGCCAGGCTCGGGGATTCACTATCTCTCAGCCCGACTCGGGGATTCCGTTTTTCTCGCACACACTCGGGGACTCTCTGCGATTCCCTATCTCTCACACATGTACTTGGGAACTCTCTGGAATTCCCTATCTCTCTCACACACTCGTGGACTCTCTGGGATTCCCTATCTCTCACACACACTCCAGGACACTCTGGGATACCCTATCTCTCACACACACTCCAGGACACTCTGGGATTCCCTATCTCCATCACACACTCGGGGACTATCTCACACACACCCGGAGACTCACTGGGATTGTATCACACACACTCGGGGACACTCTGGGATACACTATCTCTGACACACACTCGGGGATTCCCTCTCACACACACTTGTGGTTTCCCTATATCTCACACACACTCGGGGAATCCCTATCTCTCACACACACTCGGGGACTCTCTGGGATTCTGTATCTCACACACACACTCGGGGACTCACTGGGATTCTATCACACTCACTCGCGGACACTCTGGGTTTCCCTATCTCTCACACGCACTCAGGGATTGCCTATCTCTCACACACACGCGGCGACACTCTGGGATTCCTTATCTCTCACATATACTCGGGAACTCTCTGGGATTCCCTATCTCTCACACACACTCGGGGACAGTATGGGATTCTGTATCTCACACACACTCGGGGACTCTCTGGGATACCCTATCTCTCACACACACTCTGGGATTCCCTATCTTTCACACACACTCTGGGATTCACTATCTCTCACACAGTCTCTGCGATTCACGACCTCTCACCCAGACCCGGGGATTCCCTTTCTCTCGGACAAACTCGGGGATTACCTTTCTCTCGCACACACTCTGCGATTCCCTTT
>NW_025169285.1:0-1742 GCF_004010195.1 Chiloscyllium plagiosum | reverse complement strand
GTGATCAAAAGCAGGCAGACAATGAAAGCAGCATGAACATTCCCCTGCGAAGGGTTGCAATACAGCACGTGGAACGGAGAGCCGGAATTGTATTAAGCGGTGAAAGCGCCCATTGTGAGGCTTGCACCCACCACCCTCAGATTAAGCATCTCACACTGCACCGACTGAGCTAACCAAGCACGGTGCACTGTGGATTAGTTTGCTATTACATTGCGAGCATAATTCATCAGCAATTTGTTAGGATCCAGTACATTCCTCCTAATCACAAAAATATCATTCACAACTTTCACTTCAGTTATTCCTTCAAAGAATTACAATCTATTCAGCACTTGTTCCGGGATTTAAGGTTCAACATTAATATCTTCATATTTTTACCCTCACTTTTATGTCGCTGATGTAATTTCCAATCACTCTGGCAGACAGTAAATCAGTCGGGAAATTACTTAAGGAAACCCAATCATTCCCGTTTACAGTGTTGGGCATTTCCCATCTGCTGACGAGACAGAGTTGTCTCAATCAACACTTTCTTTGTTCTTTCTTCCTAAAACCTTTACCACTTCTTATTTTCAAGTCAGGAATTTTATTTATAACATGTTCCAAGGACTGGAGCCCTTGTCCTGAAGCCCTTTCCAATTTAAAGTGGAAGTTTAGCTCCTTTCACACGGAAAGAGCTGTTACTAAGGATAGAGTTTCCACGAGTTGTTTCCCATGGCTTGGCAGAAAGTCTCTGATTGAAGCTGCAGTGACCGCTTTCTCTTGGCATCGGGAGCTTGGAGAAAGTGATGTCGTATTCTGCTGCGTGTAAACGTCTCACTCCCTGTGGACTTGGGGTGAATCATGGATGAGTTTTACCGGTTACAATGTCAATACATGGTCGGGGTAAATGCTTGTGCTGAAATATTTGAGGCTTATTCCCACCATCCAACCAGGCTCGAACCACCAACATTTCAGCCAATTGTGCCGACCATTTGAGATACAGAAACTGGCAACGCAGATATCCAAAAGCAAAGTTATCGACGGGATATGAGGATACGTCGGACAGCAGGAACTTGCGTTGTTTTCAGAGACGGCCGCTGATTTTATCACCGAGAGGGTAAGCTCACTGAGGAGCTGCAAACACTCAAATTAAAAGGCATCCACACATGCGCAGTTCTCTCACAGACATCTCCACATAGGAGCACACTTCCGATGCTGGTATATGAAGCCACGATTCGATAGAAACTGAAGCTTAAAATCCAGCATATTAGACCGCTCGACCACGCTACCACACAAAAGCCCACACTCAGATTTGTTATGACTAGTGTTTCAGCATCGATTCACTTCAGGTACTTAGACCTCGAAAATTTTGTAATGAAATTGGCGTAATTTAAGAAGAAAGACCAAAGAAAATGTACAGACAAGGAACAGCCCCTTCATCCATTCAAGCCAGAGCCGATCCAAATCTACTGTTTAAACCTGTCACCCAATTCCTAAGCATCCGTATCCCCCTGCTCCCCACCTACTCATGCATCTGTCCAGACGCATCTTAAATGTATCTACCGTGATTACCGCTCCCGTCTCTGCTGGGAACGCGTTCCAGACACCCACCACCCGCTGTGTCAAGTAGTTGACGCGTTTATCCCTCTTAAACTTTTCACCTCTCACCTTGAAAGCGTGACCGCTCGTTATTTCATCCTTCACCTGGGAAATAAAACTTTCTTTATCTACCCTGTCTGTACCCTTCATGATTTTGTAAACCTCAA
>NW_025169284.1:0-1742 GCF_004010195.1 Chiloscyllium plagiosum | reverse complement strand
TTTAAGTCAAAACACAACGCACACAAAAATGTTGAAGTGATCCGACTTAACACGGCGACACTGTGCTTTCAGCGTCGTGCAAAGTAATTCACCTGCTCGTTAGAACGAACCATTGTATGTAACTCATTTTAAAAAAATGTTTTACGGAGGTCGGTTCATAAATAAGTCAGCTGTTTGTAACCCAGTGAAGGCCTGTAATGCAATTCCTTTGTACGATCCATCATTTAATAATGCACTCTCTCTATACGGGTAGCAATCACTCAACTCTGACTCCTTACAATGAGAACAGACTTACGAATGCACGCTCTGCCAATGAGGCACTGCCTCAGTACTGAGCACGTGATGATGAGACCCTCACATAGATCTGACTCTCTGAAAGTGTAGCCCTACCTCAGGACTAACGTCTGAACGATAGTTACTCACTCAACTCTGAGCCCTTTAAAATAAGACAGTGTGTCTGATCATGAAGCTCCCCTTCAGTTCTGACCACTTTAAACTGAGAAAAAAGACAGAAGGTAGTGGTTGATGAGTAATATTCACCCTGGAGTTTCGTTCATAGTGGTGTCCTGCACGGATCTATTTTGGGTCACCTGCTGATTGTCATGGTTATAATTAAACTTTATGAGTGCGTAGGAGGATGGGTTAGTAAATTTGCGAGTGACAGTAATGTCGTTGGAGTTGTCGATCGTCCTGAAGAATGTTGGAAGTTACAGAGAGACATAGATAAGCTGCAGAGGTGGACTCAGAGATGGCAAAAGGCATTAAACGAGGAAACGTCGGAAATGATTCACTTTGGAACGAGCAACAGGAATAAAGTGTATTGGGCTAATGGTAAGATTTCTGGTAGAGCAGATAAGCAGAGAGATCTCGGTGTCCATGTGCATAGAGCTCTGTAAGTTGCCGCCAGGTCGATAAGGTTGTTTATGAAGATATATGGTGTGTCAGTTTTTATTGTTTGAGGAATTGATTTTCGGACCCACGAGGTCATGCTGCAGCTATACAATCCTGACGAGGTCTATGAGGATGTTGTCTGCTATGGAAAGAGGTATTATGAGTAAAGTCTGAGGGACTTGAGGCTGTGTTCGTTAGACAGAAGGATGTTGAGGGGTGCCTCCATTGAGACACAAAGTAATCGGACAGTTAGGTAGAGTGAACATTGAGAGCATTTTTCCTCGATAGTGATGACTTCTACGATTGCACATAGCTTTATCTTGAGTGGTGATAGATGTAGAACAGATATCAAAGGTAGTTTATCTACTTTCAGATTAGTTGTGGAACGCAATGCCTGCAACATTAGTAAACTCGGCAATTTTAAGGGCAATTCAGGTTAGGTTTCAGATCATTTCCACAGGTCGGCGCAAAATCAGGGATCAAAGGGCGTGTACTGCTGTGTAATGTGTTATGTTCTGTGTTCTATGCACTATGTCTCTTCAAACAGAAGTTAACAAGTGTCAGGAATTCTCTTATCCAGAATGTTAGAGGACTAGTCACTAAAAACTATTCAAAGAAGAAATAGATGGATTTTGATCTCTCTGGGGATTGAAAACTATTTCAATTGGACAACACCAGGTTATCGTACAATAAGGTGATTTGAAAGCACGAGCTTTTGATGTGCTGTTACTTCATCAGGTGATGAAAAAGCAGGTTTTCCAATGCTTGTGCTTCCAACTAAAGCTTTTGCAGTATAACTTGGTGTTTTGTGATTTTTTAAAAAAATTCTGTCCACCCCAGTCCATAACTGG